>NC_041231.1:104983025-105057266 GCF_002837175.3 Physeter macrocephalus | reverse complement strand
CCAGCCGCTCCGCGGCACGTGGGATCCTCCCGGACCGGGGCACGAACCCGCGTCCCCTGCATCGGCAGGCGGACTCTCAACCACTGCGCCGCCAGGGAAGCCCTATTCTTTTACTTTTTAATTAACGAGTCCGCAGAGCCCCTCCAGCCTGCAGAGACTATTCCTCAAAGTCCAGAGCACGAGGCCGTGAATCACACCAATATCCTGAAACTGTTCGAGGTGATTGAGACCCGGGAGACACTCTTCCTGGTCGTGGGGTACATCACTGGAGGAGAGATGTTTGACTCCGTGCTGGACCCGGGCCGCCTGGAAGAGAAAGAGGCCTCGGCAGATTCCTCCAGGTGGTGTCCACCGGGCAGGACTGGTGTGCAGCCACCGGGGGGCATTGTCCACAGGCCCTAAAGCCACAGGACCTGCTTTAGGATGTTGGCCTGCACGAGAGAGACGGCAGACTGCGGCTTCAGCGGTGCGCTCACCGTCACCAGCACGCTGGATACCTTCTTTTCTCTTTCACTCCGCGTACGCTCTTTGTGGCAGCACACAAACAAACAGCCGCTTTCTGTTTTTCTCTCTATGCTCTGTTAATTTTACAGTGTTTGTAATCAGTGATGACAAGGAATGTTTTCCCAATAGGATCAGAGACCCAAGACTTAGGTTACTGGGAAGGACCTTGGAGACGCCCCTTGTTTACAGACTCACAGAAGGTACATTCCTGGCCCAAAGCCACAGCTAGTTGGTGAGAGAATTGGGATTCAGTCCTGAGGCCAGCTGAATGCCTTCCATGGCACCCCCCTTGTTAGGCCTGGAGCTCCTCCACAGACAGTTATCATGGCCCCTCAGTGGTCACCCAGTCCCTGCCTTTTAAGGGAAGGGATTCAGAGGGCTGCGTGAGCAGGTATTGAGCAGAATATACGACTTGTTTTTCTTTGTGTTCATAGAGAGTGAAAACCTGCTTGATCAATTCCTGACCCTGAACCCCAGTGAGAGGGAATCATGAGGGACCCATGGATACACGGGGCCCCGAGGAGGGACTGGAACCCCCCGACTACTGGAGGACCCGGCAGACTGAGTCAGTGCTGTGCCTGGGCTACACGCGGGAATCGGTCCAGGACGCACTGATGGGCTTGAGCGTGACTAAGTGATGACCACCTGTCCGCTCCTGGGCTACAGGTCACCCCAGCTGGAGGGCTGCACCGTCCCCATGAAGCCCCGCCCTCAGCCGACCCACCCACAGCTGCAGTCCTTCCCCGGCCTGGGAGCTTGTGCCCTAAACCTCGGGCTCCGCAGCCTCCCGGGCTCAGGGCTGTGGCCTCTGGTTGGTGACACTGTGTCTCTCGAGTGGCCAGTTGGCTCGTGGCAGAGATGAGACAGCCAGCCACGGTGGGCAGCACTTTTCAGAGTTCCTTGTGAATTAACTTGTCTGCAGTCCCCTGAGTCCTTCTGTGCACTAGGAGGGCAGGGTCCCAAGCGCAAACTCTACCTGAAAACCTGAAAGAAGAATGGAGCTGTCCAGAGTGCTGGAACCGCTGAGCGTGGTGGAGCCCCGTTCAGCTCAGGGGACGGTGCCCTGCAGGCCTGGGGTGCACTAGCGCCCCAGCAGTCACGGCATCAGGAGCAGCCTGATCCAGATGCAACAGGAGGCGGTGGCTCAGGGCAGCCTCCCTGCTCCTCCCGCTCCTTACGAGCTGGGGAGCAGACATGGAGTGATGCCTTCGGCCTGAGCTGTCTATTTAAAAGTCGCTTGTTGAATTGGAAGAGCCCTTTCCCCCGGCCAATCCTTTTCTATTTTGTACAAATTAATTTATCCAAGTCGTTAATATTTGGACTCCTGAGGGACCGTTAGGAGCTGGGTATGTAAATATGGATACTAAATATTTGTTAAACAGATGTATTTATTGGGCAGCTACTATGTGCTTGGGTGGTGCTAGAGCTAGAAAGCTGATAAAATATACTGCTTGTCCTCCGGGAGCAGTAATTAGCTGGAGATTCATTCACAAGTATTTATTACGTGCCCAGCACCCAGCAAGTAACAAAGAAGCGTGCGTCTCTTTACTTTTAGTTGGTGAATGGTGCAGATAAGTGTAGAGGCTGGGCCCTGGACCCAGCCTGGGGATTTGGGAGGTTGCGGGGAGTGGAGGGAAGGTGAGGCTTCCGAAAGGAAGTGAGGACTGAGTGCGTGGGTGGGTGGAAGTGAGCTGGCCGAGGAGGGACGGGCTAGCAGGGACCTTCGGAGACCCGCCCCGACAGAGCAGAGTGTACATGTCAGGAGTGCATTTAGCAGTGAGCTGTGTGCGTGGTGAAAACAGTACACCGTTCGCCTGGAAAGGTAGGGTGGACGAGGTAAGTTCTGGGCTGCTGGGGTCCAGCAGAGGCCCACGGCGTGCTCCACGTGCCTTCCTGGGTTGCCCGGAACATAGACGTTAACTGAGAAGATTTCGGATGCACGAACTCAGTGCTTTCCATAGACGTTCTGTAGGACACAAGGTGCTTGGATGTTAATAAATGCCACGTGATAAATAGGTCCTAGGGTCCAATTGGTTCAGAAAAGACGAGATTAGAGTCCACTCCGTGTCCCTTTGTCTGTGCATGTCCCAGCAAACATTTATTTACCAAACAGTGCTTTTCTATCTTCATGTCAATTGCGTTTCTCCCCTTTGACACCCCAAACCACTACCCCTGACATCCTCTTTTGTCTTTAGCTGAAGATGGCATTTAAGCTGAGCGCTTCAGCCTTTTTGGTGAGTTACTCAGGTTTCCTGGGTCTCTCCCATGTTACATGTTCTTAAACTTTAAATTTTTTCCTGTTAATCTGTTTCACGTCAATTTAATTCTTAGACCAGCCAGAAGAACCTAGAAGGGTAGAGGAAATTTCTTCCTTTCCAACACAGGTATAGTTCAGGTACTGCTATGGAATTAGGATATAATAGTGACCAAAACAAACAAAAGGGTTTACAGTCTGTTGGGTCAGACAAATGTCCATCATATAATCATGTAAGTAGATATAAATTTAATTGGAAAATGATCTGGTAAAACAATTCATGTTTTAAGGCACGCCAAGAAAAGTTTAAACAGTTTTTTTTCCTCTGCCCGTCGTTTGGACCTCCTCCCTCCCCTCTGGCGTGCCTCGCGCGTCTGCAGTGTGCATTAACCAGACCCCCACCCCAATGGCAGAAATGCCTGCTCAGCCATAAAGATAATTTTTCTTCTGGTGCCAGCCGTGTGACTCCTTAGAAGATAACATTCATTTCTCAGTCCTGTATGGGGTCACGATGATCCATGCCTTGTGCTTGGACATATCTTTGGTGAACTTTATGTACAATGCAAAGTATCATTTCCCTTAAAGATAACAATTGGTATAGAACAGGCTGGGTCAATTGACCTGGGGATATACTGGGCTGAACCTAATGGAAGTTCTTAGCTTAAGTACTTACTTATGACCTCATTACTGTCATTAGTTATATAACTTGTATTCTGCCTATTTTACAAGATTAATGGCTTTGCATTGTCAAATGTGTGACTTAGTCTCCCATAAAAATAATGATGACTAGGCGACTTGAAACGATTGACTAAATATGTAGTTCTGTAGGATCAATGATTGTAGTACTAGTTAAATCAATCTAGAGTTGACTTAATGTATAGGTTAGGATGGACTTAGATTAAATGCAAATACTATACCATTTTATATAAGGGCCTTGAACATCTGGATTTTGATATTCATGGGGGCCCTGGAACCAGTCCCCAGCACATACTGAGGGACAACTTTATTTACTATGGAGGTACCGATGAAATACTCATAAAGATAGAATAGGGTATATAATTAATTGTCATAAGACGTGAAAATTCTAGAAGTTTCTCCTCCAATCTGTAATAGTTTCCCTCTCAAGAAAGGTTTATTTTTTCCCCCTTTAACTTCTATTATTTTAAAGATCCACTGGGTCATTTAAACTGGTACAGTTCTGATGGA
Source organism: Physeter macrocephalus (assembly GCF_002837175.3). NCBI lineage: Eukaryota > Metazoa > Chordata > Mammalia > Artiodactyla > Physeteridae > Physeter > Physeter macrocephalus. The sequence continues at coordinate 105,053,302 of NC_041231.1, read as the reverse complement.
CAGAATGACGTTGCATACAACCTGCTTTCGTGCCATCTTGCAGTTGCCCTGCTTTGCCCAAGAGACGTACCAAGGCTTGGCCTTATGAAGATGGGGCTATTTTTCCATTATGATTTAAGAGTTGCTCCAAAGGCCTGCTCCTGCTTTCCTTATACTCCAAATTATACAAGTAGCAAGTTATACTTCTCAGTCATAGACTTTTAATTATGAGTTTCTGTTATGATATGAATATTTAGGGTGGAAAGCAGCTGTCATCCAGAATCTTACCTGGGTTTCGGGTTTACTGCCAGCTACTTGGGAGGACAGAACAGAATGACCAGTGTGATGAAGGGCTCATTACTGCTGGGCCTTAGGGAGGAGCTGGTAGGAAGCTGGCCTCACCGAGGACTTTCCCCGGCTGCCCCTTGTTCTGCAGTGACAGCAGCTCCTGCTGTACAGTCCTGTAAATGTATTCATAAAAGAGCGAGGATAATGCATATACGCTTTACCTGCTTGAAACTGATTGACAATTTACCTCTGGGATTTATTCTCTCTACCAATTAATTTATAATCTATTCCACCTTTCTCTTCCCTTACCTGCCAGTCGCTGCTCTTTTCAGGGATAATTGCAAGGAAGAAGAGACTATGATTTTCTATCAGTGTGTTTGTCACAATTTCATTCTGCTATTATGTGAAAATGTGGATGCTCCCACCTCTCAACCAGAATTTCTTCCCTCTCTCAGTTCTTGTTCTGTTCCTTGTAAGTTTTTTGAACATGTCGGTGAAGGAACATTTGAATCCTTTTGGTGAAATGAATTTCCTTATGCCAACGTCTGAAGAGCACACATTCCGGGACCCAAAGCATAGATATGTGAACAACTCTGTACACACAGCGTTGGAGAAAATGTAGCTGTTTACCCTAACACTTCAGGGAAATGAACGACAGAGTCCAGCCTTCCCTCTGCCTTTCTGGGCTTGGCTGGCGGCCCCGGGGGTGCTGTCCCCCCCGGGGGTGCTGTCCCGTCTCTGGGAAGACGTGCACTGAGGTTACGGGTTCAGTGGAAGGAATGTCAGCTGGCTGTCCACCGAGAGCACATCCCGTGTTCCCTTGTCACTTCCCTGCCTCCTTAGGTTGTCGTGTTGAGAGACAAGCCGTCTTGCTGCAGGAAGGCGTTTGTTGGCAGCCCTGCAAACATCTGCATCCTTGTACGTCGATGTAGCTCACAGGCGCAGAGCTCGAGAAGTTTGAGCATTTATCAGAAATGGCTTTCACCTTTCTTAGTACTCCTTTTTAGTTCGGTTATTCCTTTTAGGTTAATAAAGAATGTTTCTATGTTGCTTGGCTACTTCAGAGACACATTAGCATATCAGGTCCTTCTGGACATCTCATCCCCTCGTAAGCTGGCAGCTCTGGTGGATGTTTTGAATTTTTCCCCCTCCGTCAAAGGGGAAGAGGAATTGTTGACATATATTGTGCGCCAGAGCACTTGAAGCAACTCTGTTTCCAGCTTTTATATCACAACTAAGGAAATTGCCAGAGTCACGCATTGTTGATTTTGCTCCCTGATGCTAAGTGCACGTGTCTGCTGAGTGTGGCCCCTCTGCCATCCAGCGGCAGGCGGGGACTCGCGAGACCCCAGCTGCTCTGCCTGCCTCCCCGGACAGGGGTGTTCAGCTGTGTCCTCCCTCCAAGCTTCAGGAGCACGCGATCACTCAGTTGCTGAAGAGCAGGGGCCACAAGCGTTTCTGTTTGTTTATCGTAGGGCACATGACCTTCCTGGAGTTCAAGCAACAGGTTCTGAAAAAACTAGTGTCAGAACTATTTTGCATACATTTTCAGGTTATCTATGGAAAACATATGTCCACTTGTTCTAGGAAGGTCCCTCTCACGATTTATGCTTTGTGATAAAATATTTCAAAAATTCCAAAATATTTTCCTTATTAAGCACCAAGAGAGATGAAAGGCAGATGACCAAATATTTCTAATATGTGCAGTATATGTGATGGATGAATTAGTTATAAAACAGTCATCGCTCTAGTAGTAAAATGTCAAAAATTGCCAGTTTAGAAAAAGAAGCCCAAAGTTTAATAAATATATGAAGACATTATAAACATCACTAGTAATCAGTGAAATGAATGTAAAAGCATACATTTTAAAGCATCAGATTGGCAGAGATGAAAAAACAATCCTCAGTGTCAGGGAGGAACTGGAAGTGTGACTTCTTTCTTATCATAGGTATGCTTTTTTAAGTATTATGACAACTAAGAAGATGCACATGCTTTTTTGACATGACGGTTGCCTTCGTCCAGGATCGCTAAGTACGGCATGATTGATGTCACGTGACCACCAGTGGGGAGCTTACTGGGCCCGGTCCCTCTGAGCTCTAACTCACTGCGTCCAGGGCTTACACTTAGCCCCAGGGGAAGCCCAGGTTGCTGTGCTGGTGACTGAAATGACGTTCATTCTGGACAGAACGATCACAGAGTCTAGAGCAGGGGCCCTGGCGTGTTGTCAGAAGGAACGCTTTTCACTTCCTTCCATCAAATCACGAACACCTGCACAGGGCCGTCCTGGCCAACGGACTCATAAACAAGTTGATAGAAGGTAACTCTTGCGCAATTTGAAGTAGGCCCGCTGGTACAGTATGTTTAAGTTTCTGTAGGATGCCGATTTCCAAAAGCAGTCATGTACTCTACCTTATTCAATTGCTCCCAACATTAGAGTGATGTTCCAAAATTATGAACATCTAGAATGAACTCACCTCTGTCTCTAAATCGACTGTAATTGCTGTCCTGCCATGGTTGAGGTGCTTGCGAACTGTTTTTAGTCATAACGTTTGTGATACCAAATACAGTTTTTTCTTCCAAATTTCTGGTCACCAGCTGGGTGTCCTACAATTAAATTAAATTCTGTACTGACTACCCGGCGTTAGCTCAAACCCTGTAGGTGAAGGGCTCAGTCCCACCAGACTTCCCCTCCTTCAGATGCTTGTCACTATCTGGGTCTCCACCTGTACCTTTCACCAACCAGCTGTAAATCTTTTGTTTCCATAAGCCCCTCCTCAGCTTCAACGATTTGCTAGGTTGGCTCACAGAACTCAGAAAGTGCTTTACTCAGTATTACGGGTTTATGATGAAAGATATAACTCAGGAACAGCCAAATAAATGGAAGAGCTGCATAGAAGAATGTGTGGAAAGGGGGCAGGGTGGGAGAGCGGGACCTCTCCACCCTCCCAACACTGCGATGTGCGCACCACCCGTATGCGCTCCGAACCCCATAATTTAGAGATTATTGTGGAGGTTTTATCGCACAGGCATGATTACAACAAGTACAGGGATATTGTGGATTAGAAAAAAATCAGAAATGTGGCATCAAAGAAATTTCATGTTCATTAACAGACCTCTGTGATTATGCCTCCAGGCTCCCCCAGAGATATCTTCATTCATTAACTCTGATGGGGTCGTTAGATTTGAATAGTAAGAACATGTGAGCATGTGAACATATGTATGTTGTAACTTCTAAAAGACTGTACAGATGTTAGCATTATTAGGTCAATACTGTTCACTGATCATCTTATTAAAGACTGTCGAATATTTTTGGGACCATCATTTCTTATGAACTCTGAAATTTTCAGGTATCTACCTCAGTCAGCCATCTTTGGATAAAAGATTTAATTTTCTCTCTTGTATTGTTTAGTTGAGTAAATCGTGGTGGTCTGCATTTTAATGTCTCCTCTTTCAAAGTGTGTTTATTAGACGGATGAGTTGTAGTCTTAAAGTGCTTTGTATGTAGATACTCAGAATGAGAGATTAACTGGAGCCCATGTTTCACATCTTCTGGAAGCATTTAAATGTCTCTGCTTTCACCATGTCCAGCCTGCCCTGCTGTACCTGTTTTACTCCTTAGGATTCACTGATCACAGAAAAGGGCTCAAAAAATAGTGCTGTCCTGGTGGCTGGGATTTCCTCTTATCTGACCCTGAAGGTTAACTTGACGGATGTTCATCTCTATGTTACTTTGGCACCTTAGGACCAAGAGTGGAAGGTCAGATACGAGGACGTAGGTAAGGGAGAGCTGGGGGTTAGCTGCCCCACTCCCACGTTGGTTGGTACTGGGTCACAGTAGGGTTGGGTCTAAAGGAAGTGTGAGATCAATATGGAGAGAAACGGACCACAAAACAAGGTGTGGGGAATATTGCCTATGGTCCAGGCGACTATCATAACATTGGCTGCTTCTCAGGGCGGGTTCTACCCCTGTTCCTGGTCTTAAAGGGGACGTTACTCTGAACCCATTGTCCACCGTTACCAGTGTAATTTGTGGTCTCAGAACTTGTGTGAGGATGTATGTGTGGTTCAGTGAAAATGATGTACAGTTTCTTCAGACCTTATGTGCCAGCTATTCGGCAAATGACTTTAAATACATTATTTCATTTAGTTTTCACAGAAACTGTGAAATGGGTATTCTTCACGCCCATTTTTCAGACAAGAAACTAAAGTCCGGAGAGGTAACATGGTTTGTCAGGCTCCAGGTTAGGTTTGCAAAGTACTGGAGCCAGGAATCAAACCCAGGGCTGCGTCACTCTGGTGGCCGATAGACCCCGAGCTCCTACTGTGCGGACACCAGAGATGCACAGAAGACTAAGCTGCCTCCGCCTCAAGGAAGGGGACACATTGTCCGCATCGGAATGCTAAGGAGGTGCCGAAGTGACTTAATTAAAAGCACTGCATAAATGCACGACATTATACCAGGTTGGCAGTGGTTTCCTGCCAATATATGAAGTGCTAAGAATCAATGGGAAGAAGTATATGGTTATAAAACAGAAATGAGCAGAGCATGGAAAGGCTAATTGAAAGTGTGGAATGTTAGAAAACCTGCAGATTTATTTATGTGAAGTTTGGAAGATGCTACTCTAGCAGTTTCTGGCTGGTTTTGATGATTGATGATGTACCTAAAGTAGCTGAGCTACTCAGATTAACTCAACAGTGCTTTATCTAAAAGCATGCTCTCTCAGAGAACCTTACCTTCGTGCACTGAAGGGCACGCACCTGTGTTACATTGGGTATACGATGCTTTAGGGTCGGAGAGGAAATGCAAACAAAGGCAGTCTTACGTGGTTTCAGCACCATTTCTCCGTGTTCTGCCTGCGAGAGCGTGCCTGAGCTCATAGTGATAAAGTGTGAAGGGCAAGGGGGTGTCAGTGCTCACGGGGGAAGATGGTTCCAACTAGGACGAGGGATTAAAACCACAGTGGTTCAGTAATAAGGAATATAGGAGAGCAGATATTAGATTTGCTTTTATTCAGCAAAGTGAATAATTCTGAGTTGACTCAGTTCTCAGGTTTATAGGCCAAATCAAGAATGCTATACTAACATTGAGTTTCTGATATGATTTTTAAAATTTAATCCAAAATACCTGGGTTTTTTTGGGGGGGTTTTTTTTGGTATTAGTAACTTGTAAAATGTACCATTCTACTTTTTTTTTTTTATTGTCTAGGCATTTTCTTTCACCAAGTAATTTTTTTCTTCTGTTTTGATGGAATTCTGTCAGTGAAATTAAAGAAAACTAAACCATGTGCTTGGGAAGAGTCAATATTTAAGTGATGCTATGTATTTTGATTTTACTTGAAACAGGTGGGAAGGGAGAAGAAAGAAATGTGTGCGTAGAACTCACCCATCGTGTGCCAGGTACCCTTTTAGATGCCATGTGTGTACATATTGATATATTTATATGTCTATATAATGTTATCTCACTTTGCATAGCGTTTATAACCATTTTGCAGATGACAACCTTGTGGTTTCAAGAGATTAAATGACTTGCTAGTTAAGACAGGTTTAGAATTTGAACCCAGGACTTTGTCTTTCAAAGCTCTTGTTTTGGTTGCTGTTTGCTGCTGTCTCCGTTTTGAAAAGACTGAATTGCAGTTATGAGAGGATTATAGAACACAAAGTGGTGAAGTTGTAGTGTTGCTTTCGATCTACTTGTTTTGAGCAACACGATCATATTAAGTAGATGTTTTCAAGAGGGTCCTAGAGTGAGTCTAGAAAATGTATGAGGAGAGTTCTGCCTTGCTAGGTTTTGAGGCTTTTTTCAAGGATATAATCACCTAGAGCAGAGGAGGGTGCCTTTCTGAATTGCTGGTCTCTGCTTATAATTGATTTTTAGAAATTTTTATTGGCAGCTGTTACTTGTGAAACCGTGCTGTTTGGCGGCCGTTTTGCTTCACTTGTCTGACTGGCCCCTTGGCATTTTGAGCCATGCCCAGCGAGCTATGAGACCAGCAGCACACCACCAAGTGTCTGCTGTGACTTTGAACTCTGCCTTCGCTCATCTGGTCTGTGCACCGTCTGCTGTGTCTTCCCCGATCCTTTCTGGCCCTCTAGACTTAACGCATCCATCACTGACTGTCCACTCGGGACCTCACCTCTCCCGTAGGTGCGTCCCCTCCCGCACCTCTGTGGGATTCTCTGGCGGTCCTCTAGTTAATCATACGCTCCTTTATAAATGTATTTCTCTGTGTCACTGTGACTACTGCGGAGCTCTAGCTTCATATATTTTAAACTCTTTGATGTCGTGGATGGTGATTTGAACAACAGTATTTTACACAAAGTAGGACTTAAAAAAAAAAGCTCCTTACAGAGTATTTCATGTGACTCGGCTTTAGTAAACTCTTTGACAATACAGGCGTAAAATGGTTTGCTCATGCACGGTGTCACAGAGTGCAGGGAGCCTGACACTTGTACGTCGTTGGTGGGACTCCTAACCAGTGCACTCCCGTTGCGGACATCCAGTTGGCCCTATCTGTTCAAGTTTAAGGTGCATAAACCATTTGACCTTGCAACTCAGCTTTTAGGACTTTATCCTAAAAATGCTTTTACGTATATGCAAACATGTGAACAAGGGTGTTGTTTATAGATTTATTCATTTTAGCAAGATATTGGAAAAATTTAAAGGTTCAATAGGGAAGTGGCTAAATACATTGTGGGGCTTTCATATGATGGAATACTCTGCACCATGTAAAAGAATGAAGTAGATCTACATGCGCTACTGGACTTCTATGGAGTATCTTCCGTATAAATTAACTGACAAGCATAAGGTGCAGAACAGATGCTAACATTTGCGTAAAAATTAAGTCTGTGGGGTTGGGGGGGGGTATATGTGTGTGTATAGATGCATACAGTTGTATAGCATGGAAACTTGCTTATAGGGCGGTCCAGGAGGCAGTAGAAGTTTGTTTTTCACTGCTTACCCTTTCATAACATTTGAATGTTATTATTATGTATGATTTTTCTATGAAAAATATTAGATTAATTTTTTAAAAGTCTGGTAGTACAGACTTAAAATTCCCAAGTCTATTGACTTCACAGTAGATGAGATAATGTGTATCTAGAGCTTAGCATAGTTCTGGATATAATAATGGGTTTTCAGTCAATTAGCATGAGTGGTGGCCATGGCAGAGGTGGTGGTGGAGTAGTACGAGGGTGTCAGAACTTTACGCTGAAGAGCCCCTTGTGACAGAGAACAGCTAATGTTTCATCCCCCATCTCTGCCTCACCTGGGCATTTGAGTTGTCTTAAAGAGGCGGTCTAAAGTGTGAAATAGTGTATAGTTCTGGTGCTTTGGTTTCAAAGAGAAAGTTAAAAAATAATGTTTTTCTTTGTTCTTTTCTGTATTTCCATGTTTGTTTTTTAACATAAAATAATTGTGTATCTCTTAATATCAGAGAAAACAATTAAAAACTAATGTATCTCCTCAGGGTAAGAGCAATTATTCAGTCAAACTTTGCAGTCTTGACAGATGAGCCGTGTCATCTTGGGGTGTGGAACCTTGTCCACTGGCCTCTAGCTCCGGCTGTGTATAAAGCCTGTTTCCAGAAGAGGCTTTCTCTCTATAAATTAAGGTTAGGATCTGATGTTGCCTTTTGATGATTTCCATCACGATTTAGTGATTTCTGTGAAGTCGTTGGAACAGAAGGCTGCTTCTCAGTCACGTGCCATCTGTTGCCTCTTGACCTGTGGGAGCATCAGTCCCCAGCACGTGTTACTGTCAGGTGTGGTTGTCAGGAATTCCTGCTTCCAATTCAGCGTCCTCATCTCGGGTCTTTATTGCTGTCAGGGACTCACACGTTTGCAAATTCCTTGTCCATTTCAGTTCTGCCCCATCTGATCCTTTGTGAGGACCAAGGCCAGAGAGAGGAACAGGTGCTCTCTTGGAAACCGTGGCCAAGGGAAGTGGGGGTGACAAGGAGGGAGAGATCCATGGGCGACCCGCAGGGAGACCACGTGCAGTGCTTTGTGTCCATGTTACTTCTTCAGAGTGCTGTAGCTTTCTGGTTTGATGGGCTGTATTCATAAGACTATTAATAGATGTGTTTTTAATCTTTGTGTCCCACAGTTAGGTATTGATGTTATTTTTTTTGACCAATATTAAAAATCTAGAACTGATTTAATTAAATGCACGTATGTCATTCAGATAGAAACGATTTCAAACCCTGCTTCTTCTTTTTTTTTTTTCTGATCCAATAAACCTTTATTTACAAAAACAGGCAATGGGGTTTTGGAACTGGATAGAGGTTGCACAACACTGCAAATGCATTAAATACCACTGAATTATTCACTTTAAAATGGTTCGTTTTGTGACATATGAATTTCACCTCAATAAATTATTATTATTATTTTTAAAAAATTATTTGTTTATTTTTGGCCGCGTTGGGTCTTCGTTGCTGCGCGCGGGCTTTCTCTAGTTGCGGCGAGCGGGGGCTACTCTTCGTTGCGGTGCGCGGGCTTCTCACTGCGGTGGCTTCTCGTTGCTGAGCACGGGCTCTAGGTGCATGGGCTTCAGTAGTTGTGGCTCGCGGGCTCTAGAGCACAGGCTCAGTAGTTGTGGCGCACGGGCTTAGTTGCTCCACGGCATGTGGGATCTTCCGGGACCAGGGCTTGAACCCATGTCCCCTGCATTGGCAGGTGGATTCTTAACCACTGCGCCACCAGGGAAGTCGCAATAAATTATTTTTAAAAAGCAAATAGGCAGTTGATGGGATTTGGCTCACAAGTAGTAGTTTTCTGACACGTGACCAAGATCAACCTTTAATTCTTTGCTTAAACTCATTCCAGGCAACCCTAATTTGCAGTTGTGTAACATCTACCTGCATACTTATGACAGGTCGCTCACTACTCCGCAAGGTACTTTTTTTTCACTTATGGACAGAACCTGATCCTATCTGGAGGGTTTTTTCATATACAAAATATCCCTCCCTATGCCTTCTATCCACAGAGAGTTTACTTAGGTTATGATTGTCTCCTTCACTAAAGGAACTCCATGCCGGGTTGATTTAAAGGATGAGTTCACTCTGATTGGAGGAATACTGGAGGGGAACATGCTTATGTGCTAAAGCACCAGGCAAAGAGAAACTGAATCCCTTAGTTAAAGATACTCGACAGCGTGGAGTGACTTCTCTCATACACACACACGTCCATCATCAGCAGATTTTTATTAGATGGAAGATACCTAGGGCTGGCTCACAGGAAAGTGGTGACAATTGTCAGGCACGCCTCCACAGAGGAGAAGAGGCACTCCTGGATGTGGAGGTGGGTACTTACGATACTGAGGGTCAGGGTCTCCTGCTTGACCTTGGCCACCGGGGAAGCTCTTCCCCTTGGCACTCCTTATCACCAGTGCTGGCACGAAAGGGTCTGCAGTGCGTTAGTTCAACTTGGCTAACAGTTCTTCCAGTTCTGGCTGGGTTCTGAACCTTCCCTTGAAGTCTTCTTCAGTGTGCTCCCTCACTGACAGTTTGACTCCTTCAGGAAGATTGCTTTGGATTATTTCCAAGAAAAATCTCTGCAAATGTAGCGCTCAAACCGCTGATCTGAACCACTCGCCCATGGGTGGTAAGAACTGAGTCCAGGAGCATTTTTCCGCCTTGGTTCTGCAACTGCAACACCTCCATGGTTTTGGTGTGGGCCTCGCATAACTGTCCTCGACTTTAATGGAGAGATGGTTGCAGAGGTTGTGAACATATTGGGCATAACTGTCTGCCAGGGCCATATCATATGCAGTCAGGTGAATGTTTCAAACCCCATATTCCTAATCTGTCCCCAGATTAATGGGTCTCCCTTCCACTTTTCCCCTCTTCTTCTTGGGCTCTTGTGCTTTAACGAGGTGCCTGTATCTTCCAGTGCCACGCGCGGGCTGTGACCCGGAGTGCCGACTGGTGCGCCCCAGAAGGCCACCTGCAGAACAGAGGGGATTCTCTCTTGAAGTTCTGAACCTCAAGAGGGAAAGGGCTTCCTTAAAAATGGTGTCATTCCTCAGACACAGCGCCTCTGCCAGAGCTCCATTCATCCCCTGCTGCTGCGCGGCCTGTAATTGTGCCCGCTGAAGATCGGCCCAAGCAGCCGCGACCCCTGGGCGTCCGAAAACCGATCCCGCTTCTTCTGAACAAATAGGTGAAAATCAACATGTTCCTGAGCAATTAGAAATTATGAGGTAAATCATTTTTCTTTAATATTTTAGCAATGCTTTTAGGTGACATACAATTACATTGGGTGACTGGATGTGTAGAACTGTCATGAATTAGTTTTTCACTATCACTACCAGAGATTTAAGTTTATGGAGAAATTGGGTGACCAGTCATCAAAGCAAATATAATATTTAACAAAGTAGAAGGTAAGAAAATTTAACATTTGGTATGTAAACACAGACTCATTTTTACTTAGTCCCGTTGTCGAATAGTAAGTGGTGGTACTTTTATATACAGTGAGTGTAGTCACCAGAGGTTGCCTAGGCATTTAGCTCCATTCTTTTCATACCTTTGGGACAGGTGTTTTGCCTTTTGCAGAGGAGAGAGAGACGGGAGATTTTATTGTTCGGACTGTGCTGAACTCAGAGGTGCTGTCCCCGCTTGCTGAGTGTCCTTCTAGAGCAGATCTAGGGAAGCAGTGGGCCTGCTGCTTCAGCACAGAGCTCTTGTGAGACTTAATATGAAAAAATTACAGAGGCGTAAATGTAGCTGAACCATTAATTTTCAACGTTTTTTCCCTATCATGTTTTCTTTTTATTGTCACTCACCGTCTGGTTCTCTAAGAATGAAGTCACTGGCCACTACAGTCGCTGACCTTCAACATGCCCTGAAAGGAGTTCAGGGTGGAGATCAGGAATGAGGCGCCCTGTGCTCCGGGGGGACTGGCAGAACAGGCCTTCGGAGAGTCAGACCTTCCCAGGAGAAGAGCTTATGAGCCCCATTCTTGCATCTCTTCGTATCTAGAAAAGCACTGACATCACTGACGGAGACGTGCGCTCCTCGTGGCCAGCAGCCGCCTCCTGCCAAACTGTGTGCTCGACTGCACGTCCCCCCTTCACCAAAATCTCACACATCCTGACTCCCCCCCTCCGCCCTCTTCGGAGCAGTTCCTCAGAGCTCTCGGAGAGGCTGTCTCCTGGGCTGTGGTCCTCATTTTGCCCCAAATGAAACTTAACTCACAACTCTCACGTTGTGCTTTTTTTTTTTTCAGTCGACTTTATTTATCAGATACTATTTCCTTTGGGATTAAAACAACCCAAAAGGTAAGGTTGTTTTGGTAAGAAAGCTCACAGTGGAGGAAAACTATCTTAGTTCTAAATATATCATTCTCGAGCTATACTGATAAAATAAGATGCGCTTTTTCTCTGAAAGAACAAAGTTGTGGCAGTTGATGGTTTTTAAACGTCTCAGAGATTTTATTTCATACCCCTGTAACTGGAAGCTGGGAGTCTTTTCAATGTGTTTCTCATACCAAAGATATTTCTTCGTGTGTATGACATCTCATAAATCTATGGGCAAAGAAACTATTTTCAAAAGCCCAGATTTGTTTTTGAAGTAAAATATATGCTTGTGTTTCCCAGATCTGTATTTAAAATGATGCGAAGGGCTATTTATATGGTGTCAGATGCAGAAAAACCATCAGCATTTCAAAGAGCTGATATTCTGTACCAGAGCTCAAGTAAACTTAGTGGCTGACTCTATCATTCCGTGCAGAAATGTCTCCCAATTGTTTTTTAACCTTTCAAATTTTTTGATATTTGTAAACATCAAAAGTCTTACATTTTCATGGGGTCAAATATATTTATCTTTCGTTTATTTTATTTACTTGCTTAACAGTCATTCCTTACCCCAGATCAGTTGAAAAATTACCAATATTTCTTCCGTATTTTTTTTTTTTTTTTTTTTTTTTCTGCGGTACGCGGGCCTCTCACTGTTGTGGCCTCTCCCGTCTCAGAGCACAGGCTCCAGACACGCAGGCTCAGCGGCCATGGCTCACGGGCCCAGCCTTTCCGCGGCATGTGGGGTCCTCCCGGACCGGGGCACGAACCCGTGTCCCCTGCATCGGCAGGCGGACTCTCAATCACTGCGCCACCAGGGAAGCCCCTCTTCCGTTTTTTAAAAACAATTCTTTAAGAAAAATTCTTTTTTTAAAAAAATTCTTTTTAAACATAATAGAACTCTCTACAGTCTATTTTGGCACATGGGATGAAGTGAAGATCAGATCATTTTTATCCCAACTACTTAGTCAGTTTGTTAACACTATTTCTTATATATGCTATTTCTATTGATACATTGGTTAATGAGAATATATATTAAGTTTTAAAATATCTCAGAATCTATTTGCTCTGTCAGTTTTTGTGCCAGTTTTTATTATTGTTGTTTTCTTCTTATTATTTTTCAAAAATTCCTAGCTTCTGTCACTTGTTTAATTTTTCAAATGAACTTGGGGATTTTTTTTTTTTTTTTTTTTTTTTTTTTTTGGTGGTACGCGGGCCCCCCTCTGCTGCGGCCTCTCCCGTTGCGGAGCACAGGCTCCGGACGCCCCAGCCCCTCCGCGGCACGTGGGGTCCTCCCGGACCGGGGCACGAACCCGTGTTCCCCGCATCGGCAGGCGGACTCTCAACCACTGTGCCACCAGGGATGCCCTGGGGATTATTTTTAAAGTCTTTCTCCTAACCATCCCCCTCCCCCCGTAGAAATTGCTATTGGGAATTACATTAAAATAATTTGAGTGGAGCTGGCATTTTATACATTCAGTCTTTCATACATACAAGGCATATCTCTATTTATTCTGCTCTTCTTTCGTGGTTCTTTGTAAATTTTGATAATTTGCTTCAGGCAGGCCCCTCTCTATATTTGTTAATTACAGAAGATGTTTTTCTCCAGATAGATTTATTTCCTGTTGGTTATTGTTGGGATTGAAAAAGGCTATTGATTTCTAAAATTTTAAAATTCACTCCCTTCACCAAACTATTATTTGTTCTAATAGTTATCAGTCAACGCATTTGAGCTTTCTAGATAGACAGTTGTGTTGTAGCCAATAATACTATGGTTTCCTCCTTCTAGTAGTCATGCTCCATTACTTTGTCTTATGTTCTTTTATGGGCTAAAATCCTAAGATTTAAAAAAAATGATCGCTTGTAAAGTACCTGTTCTCTGTTAGAAATGGTTTTGTAAGTTACCTAGACACTGCAGGTTACCTTTTATTGTGTAGAAAGGTTTTTGGAAATCAACACATTTCCTTGTTTTGAATCAGTGGTATCTGTTCCTATTTTTGGTGGAATAAGTACAACTTTAGGGAAAACTGTTAAAATAGAAGCCTTGAAAACTTATTTAAAGCAGATTTTTAAATAGATTACTGTATATTCGTTTTATTTTTCTAGGTGAAAGTTTGGTGATACTGGGAAAGTGAAATTCAGAGTTAAAAAATAATGATTCAGTGGTTCTAAACTAAAATCCAACTTTTATGGATAATTGTTTTAATAGACATATTGGTAATTTTGTAGCTCAAATTTTGCTTCTGTCAGTAATAGTACTGCCTATAATCAGTAGACTAGATTGTTGATACTGTTGGAAGTAAGGAGTGATCAGTGCTAGTTTTGTAAGGTGTAGAGCACAAACTAGTGATGTAGAGTTTGATGCTGTCTTATCTTTTTTTTGTTTGTTTCAAGGAACTGGCTACCCTCTCTTGATAAAATGCTTCTGTAGTAAGCTGTTTGTACACCTAGTGAACAGACCCATGGTTTCCTTCTCTGTATTTGAGTAACTGGAATGTTCATTTTTTTTTTTTTAAATTTTTGGCTGCATGGGGTTTTCATTGCTGCATGCAGGCTTTGTCTAGTTGCGGTGAGCGGGGGCTACTCTTTCTTGCTGTAAGTGGCTTTTCATCGCCGTGGCTTCTCTTGTTGAGGAGCACTGGCTCTAGGCGCACGGGCTTCAGTAGTTGTGGCACGTGGGCTCAGTAGTTGTGGCTCGTGGGCTCCAGAGCGCAGGCTCAGTAGTTGTGGCGCATGGGCTTAGTTGCTCTGCAGCATGTGGGATCTTCCCGGACCAGGGCTCGAACTCGTGTCCCCTAAATTGGCAGGCGGATTCTTAACCACTGAGCCACCAGGGAAGCCCTGGAATGTTCTTCTGATGCCAGTTTTCATGTCATATTTCTGTGATCTTCTTTAAGTTTTCTATCACTTCCCCTCATCGCCTGGACAACCTTTAGATATTGTGGTCTTGGTATCTGGGATTCTTTACTTTTTTCCCTCTTACCTTTGCACGCTGAGTTAATCAGTTTATGTCCTATAACTGTCCAGTTGACCGTGAGGCATCACTTTTATGCACTTAATGTCCATCTTTGTCTCAGTTGCATTGTATCAGCACTTATAGTTTTCCATCTCCGCTCATTTTTAGAAACAAATATTAGTAAATATGATGCAATATTTAAATAATTGCACAAATAAATGTTGCTTGGCAACATGGAACTGTTGCTTGCTGTGCTTTGCTGTGATGAAGTAGTGGGATATGTGTGTCCATCAGCTGATGCATGGAAATCTCGGGGAGGCTCAGGAAAGGTGCTCTTCAATGTTTGACAGCGTGCTGGTTGCCTGAAAGTCATGCCGGAAAGTGCTGGAGTGCCCGTCAGGAACGTCGCGGTCTCTGTTAAGCTGAATCTTTTCTGGGTCTCAGTTTTCTCTTCTGCAAGATGACCAAGCTGGTCTTTATGAGCTTCAAGGTTCTTTGCGATGTGATACTGTGATTCTACGTGGGCCATTCAGGTCCTTACACAGAAATTGAGTATTCTTACATAGATATAATAAAAGAAAAAATTTAAAAAACCAAGTTTATTTTATTTATCCCTTTTTTTTCCAGCCCAGTACAGATAAGAAACTGGTAGTTATTACTGTTTATGTTCTGCCTTTCTCTTAACTCAAATAATTGAAGGTAGCTTACAACAAGGATATAAATTTATGGTAAAATGTAAAAATAAAGAGGACCAAGCAGGGAAATAGAAATTAAAGTGGAAAAGAACCGTCTAGAAAGATGACAGGCCTGTTGACCATGAGGGCCTGCAGGGGCTGAGGGTGTCGGCAGGTAGAGAGAGGCGGGTCGGTCCTAGGGAGGGGGCGAGCTCGTGTGCAGGGTGCTGGTCGTGGCCCGTCTGGAGCCAGTGTCACGGAAGCCACCGCGTTTCAGTTTGTCTGCGTCTGCGGTCGTGATTCTGAAAGGCCGCCGCCTCTGCTCCCCGTGGAGAGCCTGGCTGCGGCTGCAGGCACAGACCTTGCTCCCCGTGGGCAGTGCTGGCTCCCCATCCCCTCGTTGCCCCGGGGAGGGCACCGGAGATTCAGGCAGTACAGGGCGCAGGAGACGTCGCCGGCCCGGAGGGGCAGCGGCAGGGATTTGTGGCAGCACAGGGCCTGGAAGGAGAGCCTCTGGGTGGGTGACAAACCTTTCTCTGTTCAGGGCGGCTGCCTGGCCTTCCCTCGTGTATCGAGTAGCCCGTGGTGCCCTCTGGAACGCGCTCCGCCTCGCTGTCTGCTGGGCAGGAGGGCCTGGCGTCGGCTGTGAGCTGGTGGCGTAGGAGGAGCCCGGGTTTCGAGTGACCGCTCCGGAGGCCGCGCGTCTCCCCGCAGCCTCCATCTGTGTCGAGGGACGTGTTGCGCCAAAGGGTAGACTCTGCTCAACCTGCCGGAAGCAGTGCAGTGAGGCTGCTCTTGGTCTGACGGTGGAAGTTCATCCATTCCCCAGGTCACTGGAAGTCTGTGGGCTCTGGAGTTAGACCTGGGCTTCTGACTCTCACCAGGACTCCTTTTTCCTGAGAGCCTCCTTTTCCTTTTCTACAAAATATCCTTCCTGAATCGTGCTGAGACTAGTCGAGGTGATATCTGTGCCGTGCCCCGTTAGTGGCTCAAGCAGTAATAGTCAGAACAATGTCAGTGTGATGATTCTTTTTGTTATTCATCTGTTCTCCCACCATGCCTTTTGCAAGAGGTGTCAGTAAAACAATGAGGAGCCTTCAGAGATGTTTTTCTTTGATCTGCTGTAAAGGTGAAAAGTCTTTACAGTAATAGTCAGAATAATGTCAGTGTGATGATTCTTTTTGTTATTCATCTGTCTCCCACCATGCCTTTTGCAAGAGGTGTCAGTAAAACAATGAGCAGCCTTCAGAGATGTTTTTCTTTGATCTGCTGTAAAGGTGAAAAGTCTTTAAGGCAAGCTTCCTTTTTGATATTTGAAAGATATCAGAAAGACCCAGGACTGCGGAGACCGTAAGACTGCTAGTTTCCGGGAGTATGTCTGTCGGGGCGGCTCCAGGAAGGGAGGCCTGTTGGCCCCGCACTGCGCAAGGCCCGCGCTCGGGGTCCTCTCAGTAGCAGCGTGCCCGCAGTTTCTCAGACACGCGGGTGCAGACGAGCTTCACGCGTTCCTCATTCAGAGCAGGTGATAGCGATTCAGGGAGGAGAGGAATTTCAGCTTAATGTTTGAATTTTGTGTTGGAGAGGAGCAGACAATTAAATGCTGTAAAGTGGCACAAGTGGCACAGGAGAGTGGCCTGAACTTTAAGAAGGTTCCTTTTCCTCCGTTCTCCCACTTCGCCCTGAGATTTTCACATTTATATTAATTATCTCCACGGCTCATGAGGTCATACAGTAGAATCTCCATTTGAAATCAACGTCAAAATCAGAAAACAGGCCGATCATCCTTCCCAGGCGGCTATAAAGAAAATGTGCTTCTGTGGCTGAAGCATTTTGTCATATGAAGCTCAGACCTTATTTTTCAAACCTGTTACCAAAATAACTAGGACATCTCATTAAAGACCCTGGAGGGTTTTGGGGTTGTGGCAGGACGTGGCCATGTGGAAGAGTGCGCCGTGGACTGGCAGCCCCTGGGCTGGTCCGCCTTCTGCTGGCTCTGGGTATGACCTGTCACCTGGAAGTCTCTCCCCCAGCTGGACCCACGCTTCTCACCTGGAGAGGGATCTTCAGTGTCCTCTCCAGTGTTCATTTCTATGAGTGTACAGAGGAGGCACCGCTATGCATATTTTACTCAGCCATTCCTGGAAAAGGTAATGGTACTTTGTTACTCACTTAGGCTCTCGGTGTTCGTGCAGAAAACATTCATCACCACCCCCAGCAGTGATTTTCTCTGTGTGTGTGTGTTTCTTTACATCGTTGGAGTCCTTAGAATTATTTTGCATGAAATGCCAGTTTATAAGATATATAAAAGTAAATGCTGTGGTGTCATTAGGGCCTGCACCCCACTTTCCTGAATTTTCACCCCGAGCCTCTTCCATAGAGCCATAGGATTTGAAAACTAGACCCTTACTCTTGTGTGCACCATTGTATTGTTGATCTAGTCCCATTTTTATTTTTTTCTCACTTTTTCATTTCATTTTGAAAAATTTCAAGCATACAGTACAGTTGGAAAAATTTTTACAAGGATTGCTGAATAGCCATCACCTGGATTCTTACCATTAACCTGTTAATAACACTCATGTTGCCACATAATCATCTGTCTGTCCCTCTGTCCCTCCAACAGCACATCTTTTTTGGTGCGATAGATTTCAAAGTAAGTTGCAGACTTTCCTTAGATGCATATAATTAGCACAATCCTCTTTTTAAGGTAAAATTTACATACAGTGAAATGCACAGGTCTTCATTCATTGAGTTCTGACAGATGTATACACCTGTGTAATTCAAACTCCCTATCAAGATGCAAAACCCTACGAATGCCCCAAAAAGCTTCCTCGTGCTCCTTTCAAAGATTAATCTCCACCTCCACCCTCCAAAGGAAGGCACTGTTCTGAATTTTTTCTACTGTAGACTAGTTTTGTCAGTTATACTACTTTACATAAAGGGAATCATTCAGGATATTCTCTTTTGTGACTGGTTTCTTTCACTCATTGTCATGTTTCTGAGATGCATCCATGTTATTGTGTGTATAGTAGGTGTGTGTGTGTGTGTGTGTGTGTGTGTAATGGTGTTCCCTTGTAGGAACACGCCACTGTCTGTTTATCCATCCTCCTGTTTATCCATCCTGAACATCTGGGCTCTTTTTGTTTTGGGGCTGCTATGAGTAAAGTTACAGTGAATGTTCTCATACAAATCTTTCTGTAGACATTTTCTCTTGGTTAAATACCTAGGGTTCAAATTATTGGATCCATTGCCAGACTTTTTTCTGAAGGGCTTGTATCATTTTACACTCTCTCAGAAAAAGTGTTTGTCTGATCAGTGATGTCAAGCACTTCTACATGTGCTTATCAGCCATTTGCATATCTTCTGTGACTGTGACTCCTTGTCTTTTTATTATTGAATTGCAGGGGTTTTTTATATGTCACAGCTGCCGTGTTCATGTTTTACAAATCTTTTCTCCCAGTCTTTGTCTTCCTTTTAATTTTCTTAAAGATGTCTTTTGAAGAACAGAACATTTTAATTTTCAAATACAATCTTGCCAATGGTTTCTTTCATGATTATTGCTATGTTTTAAGAAACCTGTGTCCACTCCCAAGTTATGAAGATACTCTAATATGTTTTCTTCTAAAAGCTTCACATTTTGGTCAATAGTTTTTTGATGTATCTTGAATTAATTTATGTATATACTGTGAGGTGGGGACTCTGCCTTTTGGCCACTCCTCAGCATAATCTGCTTCTGTTTCCCTGGCTGACTAATGTGTACATACACTGATGGCTGCGCACTTGTACGTTCTATTCTTTCTTTACCCCGCTTACACACATATTTGCTGGGTGTTTATTATGTGCTAGGTGCTGGGCTTGTTTTTGGGTATATAGTGTTGAACAAAATATAAATAATCCATGTCACCGTGGAGGTGGTAGTCTAGTAAGGATAAATAGACATTAAGCAAATGAACACAAATGCTTTTATATTCGAGGCTAGTGAAGTCCTGTTTGTCTTAGAAAACTCACCTTAATCAGTATTTGAAAACCAGACATTGTAAGCCACCATATCAGCTGGCTAAAGAAAATCATGTGATCATATCAATTGATATGGAAAAATTATGCCACAAAATCCAGTACTCATTCAAGATAAAACTCTCAGCAAACTAGGGATAGAGGGGAACTTCTTCAGCTTAATGAAGGGCATCTGTAAAAATCCTCCAGTTAACATCATATCTAATGCTAAGAGACGGGATGTTTTCTCCCTAAGGTTGGGAACAAGGCCAAGATATCTGCTTTCAGCATTCTTGTTCAACGTTGTATTGGAAGTTCTAGCAGCTTCAATAAGGCAAGAACAGGAATTCAAAGCCATTCATATTGGAAAGGAAAAAAGAAAACTATCCCTGTTTGAAGATGATATGATTGTCTGTGCAGAAAATCCCGAAGAATGTATGAAAAACAAAACAAAACAACTCTTCTAAAACTAATAGGTGAGTTCTGCAAGGTCTCAGCATATAATATCAACAAATAAAAATCCATCACATTTCTATATGCTAGCAACAAACGTGTGGGAACCGAAAGTACAGACGCAAAACTATTTACCGTCACTCTCAGGAAATAGGACTATATTTAACAAAACGTGTAGGAGCTTTATGCTGAAGATTATAAAATGCTGATGAAAGAAATCAAAGACCTAAACAACGGGAGAGAGACGTGCTCACGGGCTGGAAGACTCAACATAATGAGGTGTCAGTTCTCCCTAAATTGTTCAGTGCAGTTGCTGTGAAAATGCCAGCAAAGGTTTATTTTTTTTTCCCACTTAAAGTCATCCCGATAAAGTACTAAAAATTATCAGCCTTATTAAATATCAATCCTTGAGCACTGCCTTTTAAGAAATATACATACAAGTTTTTGTTTTAGAACAGTTTTAGATTTATAGAAAAATTGGGAAGGTAATCCAAAGAGTTTCCACACCTCTCACATTGTTTTTCCGGTTATTAACATCTTAGATTAGTCTGGTGACTTTGTTAAAATTAATGAATCCATACTGATACATTATTATTAACTGAAGTCCATACTTTCTTCAGACTTCCTTATTTTTACATGATGTCCTTTCTCTGCTCTGGAATCCCGTCCAGGATTCCGCTTGACATTTGGTCATTTCTGTCTCGAGCTGGACAGTGTATTAGATTTTCCTGGATTGTGATGACTTGGACAGTTTCGTGGAGTACCTGGTGTCAGATATTTTGTAGGATGTCTCTCAGCTGGGAATTGCGTGAGGTTTTTCTCATGATGAGACTAGTGTGATGTGTGTTTTGGGGAGGACACCCGCAGAGGTAAGGGCCACCCTCATGCATCATATCATGGGCTCACTATCAGCTTAGCTGATCACTGTGGCTGTTGGTTTGATCGCCTGGCCGAGGTAGCATGTGTCAGTTTTCTCCACGGTAAAGTGACCCTTCACCCTTTCCCTTGAGAACCATCAAGGGTTTTATACATAAGCGTCTTCTAAAATTTATATGGGGGCTTTCTTTGTGGTGCAGTGGTTAAGAGTCTGCCTGCCAATACAGGGGACACGGGTTCGAGCCCTGGGCTGGGAAGATCCCACATGCAGCGGAGCAACTAAGCCCATGAGCCACAACTACTGAGCCTGCGCTCTAGAGCCCACGAGCCACAACTGCTGAGCCGGTGTGCCACAACTACTGAAGCCCATGCGCCTAGAGCCCGGACTCTGCAGCAAGAGAAGCCACCGCAATGAGAAGCCCGCGCACTGCAACAAAGAGTAGCCCCCGCTCTAGAGAAAGCCCGCGTGCAGCAACGAAGACCCAGTGCTGCCAAAAATAATAAATACATAAATAAATTTATAAAAATAAATAAATAAAACAAAATTTATATGGAAAGGCACAGGTCCTAGAATAGTTAAATAATTTTGAGAAAGAATAAAGTCAGTGGAACGATTGTTATGAAAGCCTGCAAGAGCTACAGTAAACTAAGGCAGAATGGTATTGGTGGAGGGACAGACACAGAATAGAGAATCTAGGAAAAGCAATTTAATGGAGGAAGGATAGGCTTTTCAAAAAATGGTGTGGGAACAATTGCACGTCCATTGGCAAAGCGATGAACTTTGGCTTAACTCTCACACCTTATATAAAAATTAACTCAAGATGAATCATGAACTTAAATGTAAAACTATAAATCTTTTAGAAAAAAACATAGAAAATTTTTAGGATGTAGGGCTTGGCAAATAGTTCTTAGACTTGACACCCAAAGCATGATTCATAAGAGAAAAGAATTGATAAGTTGGACCTTCAAATACAGACTTTTACTATGCTAAAGACCCTGTTAAGAGGATGAAAAGATAAGTTTCGAGACCGGGAGAAAATATTTGCAAACTACGTATTTGAAAAAGAAACAGCATCTAAAATATACAGAATTTTTGAAATTCAACAATAAAACAAAGAAACAAAAAACAGTGCAATTAGAAAAGGGAAAATAGCATGAGTGGACATTTCACCAAGAAGATCTACACACGGTAAATAAGCACATGAAAAGATCTTCACTATCATTACCCATTAGGGAAATGAATATTTAAACCACAAAGAGATATCACTACATACCTATCAAAATGGCTAAAATGAAAAATAATGACAACCCCAAGTGCTGGTAAGGTTGTAGAGAAACTAGATCCCTCATACATTGTTGGTGGGAAGTAAAAGATACAGCAACTCTGGGAAACAGTTTGGCAGTTCCTTATGAAACTAAATATTCAGCCACCATGTGACCTAGCTATGCATTCGTGGGCTGTTTACCCTGGAGAAATGAGAACCTATGCTCACATCAGAATTTACACACCAATGTTCACAGTAGAAGCCACCAGCCGCCCTTCCAAGGGCGTATGCCTGGTCAAACAAACTGTTGCCCATCCACACCATGGTGTAAAGCAGAGACTCTCAGTTTTTTCCCTCCTTCTGATGTAGGGAAAACCCAGTTCGTCCTTTCTGCGTGTTTGTTTATCCTGCGTGTCTACTTTACTTCACTTCTGACACTTCTGGTCCCCAACTGTGTGAAGGTTTTCCCCACACCAGTAAGCGGTTCTCAGACACCAGCTGGGTGTCCTACAATTTAACTCAATTCTGGCACTGAGTACCCGGAGATAATCCCAGACCCCACCAGTTAAGGGCTCAGCCCCATAACACTAGGACTGCCCCCTCCTTTTTAAGTTAATTTAACTGTAAAGTATTTTATTTCACGAGCCCTTTAGAGTTGGGTCCTTAGGCTGTTTCCAAATGGGAATTCTCACTGTTTTTGTTTTGCCCTATTCAGTCATTTAGAGGCAGTACACTTTCACAAGCTCTAGAAAAAATCAAGGACACCATGCCTAACAGGCTAAATCTCTGGCAATACAAATTGGCAAACAGCTTTTGGTTTTTTCCACTTGTAAGGTAGGTCATCAACTGTCGGGATGTTCTTTGAAGGTAACTTTGATTTCTGGGAGGAAGCCTTAAAAAAAGTAAAGTTCGTCTTTCAGAAGGTGAACATTGATCTTTAAAATCTAAAATAAAAATAACACAAGTAAGTAACGTCCACTCTGCTCAGGTACTTGCTTGCCACCGTGCTGGTGCTTTCTTGGTGTGAAGGGAGATGCAGCTGGGACCATGAGGGAGCGCTGGGTGACCAGTGGGGGAGAAGGGGGCCTGGTCCCTGCGGAGAGGGCGTCTCTGGGCCTCGTTTTCCCGTCTGTCAAATGCCGTGCTTGGGCTAACTCCTCTCCAAGCTCCCTCTGACTTGGGATTTTTAAGTTGTTTTGAAATATTTAAATACTTTCCTAACTAGCCACAGAGGGCGCCATCCTTTCTACTGTTGGAGCCGCTGTGAGGGAGTGAAGCCCTGGGAGCCTGGAACCAGGCTTCTGAGCGCCTCCTCTTTGCAGCTTTGTTTTTCTTTTAAGTGAATTTTTGTAACAACAGTAACGGACATATATTCTGGTCTAAGTGATAGGATATTTTCCACACCTCAGTAAGTTACCGTCTGCATCGTATCCAGGGAGTAATTTTCTACCCATGTCATCCTTCTGGTGTGCAGCCCAGGTCTGGGAATAAGAAAAGGCCATTTCCATCCTTCTGCACTCAGACCAGGCACTTTATTCCTTAGGTCCGCACCCAGCCTTATTCGCACTTGGTATTCAGTTCTAATGAGCTGAATTGCTTTGCTTCCGCGAAGCCTCAAGTTCACAGAGGATGGCAGAGCTTTCAGTACCACTCTTACAGTGGTGGAGGATCTGCTGGCCAATGGAAATCCAAGAAGGAGGCAAACAAATTTAAAAACAACAGAAAACTGTATGATGGCCCAGAATAGCCATAGCCTTTCCAAAGGATGACCGTTGTCATTGAGAAAAGTTTAAATTTTGTTTATCGCCTCTGTTAAATACTATAGTAACATTTCACGGTATTTCTGTACCAGTGGTTCTCCAGCCTTTCCTGGCATCAGAATCCCCCTGAAGCCTGCCGGCCCTGCCCCAAGTCCCTGCTTCCTGGGTCAGGGGTGGGGCCAGAGTCTTACTTCTAACAGCTTTTCTAGTGACGGTGGTGCAACTGGTCCTGGGACCACACTTTGAGTGCCACTGTCCTACATAAAATCATCTGCAGTGTTGTTTAAAATCGTAAGTGTAAATGTCCTATAATTAACTTACATGTAAAGCTCATTGCTTACTACATAACTATTTCCAAAATACCTTCATTTTGTATCATCCTCCCCATAGCGCCCTCCTAAGGGAACCTAAGGTCATGGGATTTTTTCGCTTTCAAATACAGAATCCTCTGTGCCATTCCCTCCTGTGAGAGTCTGCTCTCAGTTTCTTCAATGCAGAGAAACTCCAAATATTTGTGATTCTTCCATTTTTGAATTCATTTGTTTCTACTTTCATTCCTTCTTATTCTTAATTTTATTTGGTTGTCGTTTTACTATTGGAACCCAAAGCTTAGTTTTACTTTTTTTTTTAGATTACTAATGTACTCAATGCTCTTTTCCTGAGCATAGGTCATAAATTCCTCTCTGTCACACACACCCTACAAAATTCAAAAGGTTATATGACGCTGTATAGTAAAAAAAAGTTTCTCATCTACCTCTGTCTCCCAGCCACCCAGTTCCCTTCCTTGGAGGCATCTACTGTTAGTAATTTCTTGACATGCATGCAGTCTTTATTATTTACCAATTTTGTATTTGTGAATTTGCCTATTTGCTAGAATTTATTTATAACCTCAAAATCAGCACTCCTGGGGCTTTCATGGTCATTTGAGGACATGCGCAGAACATCACAAATCAGAGTCTCCTACCCACATGTTCCCAGCTGAGGTCAGACAAGGAGGTGGTCTGCCTTCTCATTTCAGCTCCTACGTAAATAAGTATCTTTTTTGCCATCTATTTAGTGCCGTGTTTTTTGTATTTTTGTGCTTTTTGGGGGTGATTTTGCTGTTTAAATGCCCGCCAGGCCTAGTGCTGTCCAGTGTCCCTGAGAGCAGGAAGGCTGTGACATGCCTTGTGGGGAAGATGCGTGTGTGAGATGAACTTCGTTCAGGCGTGAGCTACGGTGCAGTTGGCTGTGAGGTCAGCGTTAATGAATCAACCGTATATATTACATAAGATGTCTTTAAACAGAAAGCCACATAAACCAAGGTTATGTACTGATCAGTTGACAAAAGTGTGAGCAGGGCCTCGCAGGACACTAACTCTCTGTCCCTGAGGAGCAGTGGCTCAGTGTCCATTGATCGAGTGTTCTCTCTCAGAGACGTTCTCGGAGACGTTCTCAGAGACGTTCTAGACCAGAACTACCTTGAAAAATGGGAACTGACTGTGTATTATTTTCACTGTTTTCATGACCCAGATATTTTGCAATTTGAATTCAGTGCTTTCATGTACTAGCTAATTCTGAAAACTTACAAAACTTATAGAAAAATGCAGAACTATGTGTTTTACAGGGGATTTTAGCAGAGAGCACAATATAATCAGGACTGGTTGTGGCTGATTAGGGCTGATGGGACCTGACACGTAGGCCTAAATTTCACTCTTCTGCCATCTCGCCACGATGTTCAGAGTATGATTTAGCAGGCACACGACAGCCTTCTCTGCATTAAGAATTGAGGAGTGTTGTTTGATTTCCACCCTTGTGACTTGCTGAGTGAACCTCAGTGCTATGCTTTGACTTTTATCATTAGGTCTGCTGTGGGGAGAGGATCAGGCAGTTGAGATATCACTGTGAGTTATCGAATAGTGTCTTCTCGTAGTGAAACAGTGATATGGAAATATACATCATGGATATTCCTAGTGGGGTTTACTTGTTTGACTTGGGAAAACATTCTTTTGTCCCCGTCCTCCAGCAGCTTAAGATCTCACAGATGGAGCAGCATCCTGATTGGTGGGTGCAGTGAGTGTTTTATATGCTTTGGGGGAAGCAAGAAGAGATGGGTCAGTTCTGTGTGAGCAGAGTGTGAAGGGTAAGACCCGGTTTCATAGAGATAAAACATCTCTGGAATTACGGATCATGTCAATGGGAAGATGTGTTTCGGTTTGAAAAGAAATCTCACAAGGAGCTTCTCAGGACTGTATCTGTTGAAAAAAGCAAAGTTGGCTGGTGTTTATCAGGAGACGACAAGCAGTGGAAAGGGCAGGGGCAGCCGGGACCGGCTGAGAGGCGGGTGGCCTGGGCGTGGGCCCTGATGCAGTCTCCAGTTGGCAGGCACAACACCGGGCACATTAGGTTAGGTCTGTCATAGTGTTGTCAAGAGGATTAAATGAAAGAAATTAGAAGAATAAAGAAAAGACTTCAGAGAGGAGGTGATGTCATGTCACCATTTGTAGGCAGTGTTTCAGGCTGTTAGCGTCTACTTAATAATTATGGAGCTACCAACTCTACTTCAATAACATATAAAAATAAATAAATACAGAAACAAACAAAAAAATAATTATGGAGCTAAGGGCTGGCGAAGCCTCTGTGTGCTAGAAAGACTCTCCTCCACTGTGGCCAAGATTCCAGGATTTTATATGCAGCGACTTTATTTGTAGAATCTTAGATAAAATCATTTTATTTAGAATATTTAGGAGAGAAGAATTTTTAACCTGGAGGCTACACCTTCTATGTAACAGTAATATTTCTAATTACCTAAAATAGTTTTTAATATGCAGTTTAGTGAGTTGATTTAAAACAAGTTTTAATTTTACTTGCCATAGCCATTCGGCTTGCTAAGTATTTCTGGGCGAATACTTAGTCTCTTTCATTAGCTGAGTATTTTTTATTTAAAGACTATTCTGTACATGTACATTAGTAGGGTTATTACACATTATTTTAAATGCTGAATTTAGTGGATAATTAATTATGCTGTCATTCTCCAAATGTGTAATATGTGGAACGACTGCAGATACCTTTCATTAGAAGCAAAAATAAATGATGACTAGTAGGTTGACCTAAGTTGAGATTAGCCAGCAGTTTTGATGTTTCACTTGACTTTGATGAGATGCTAAAGAGCATTAAGGATGAGTTTGGTATATTTGTTTTATAGTGGTTGTGTGTATTATTTTTTATATGCATGAGAGGAATTTTTTTCCCTGGCATATTTAGGCAAGTATTCATTCATACTAATGGGTATCGGTAACATGAACTTAAGTTTAACTCATGATATTTTTCTTAAGTGAAAATTTGTGAAAGAGTGGTTGGGAGTCTAACTACAGTTCCAAATATGGCGACATCTTTAGATACTTATTAACCAGCGTTCAAATTAATTTTGTGGGGTCTTTTGTCTGCAGTCATTCCCTCATGCATTTGCTTAATTACAGATTTTAACCTTTTGACTTACGACAGCAAAACTGATTTCTCTTGGAACTGAGTACAGTGATTTGTGTTTTTAAAAACCTTTAAAAAGTTGTGTTTTTCCATTTGTTTCTGTGTCTATCATAAGAGATTTTTCTCTTGAGTACTCCTCCATTCTTGAATAATTAAGAAGTTTCCAGCACGACAGAACACTTTGCAGTCTCTCATTCTTGAAAACACGGCATTTATGAGCAGAGAATGGTACTGCTAGTCATTTCTCCACTGAATTATAGTGATGAAAAGACATCTCTTCTGAATGGGAACATGGCCTTGTGTATTCGGATAATGATTGTCTGTAGAATTGCTTTCCTCACTCCTTTTTTTCCCCCTTAGACTTAATTTTAATCAAAGACATTATCTACACAAAAGGTGCCTATTACCAAAGAAGGCTGCGGTGGCAGGGGCTTTCTCGGGCCCTCTGATCGGTTGGCCCTGGCCCTGTCTTGTCAGGCCTGCCCTCTGAGTGGAGCTGCCAGGTTCTTGCGTCACTGTCTTGACAAGTGGTGTGCTCATTTATACAGCAGCTGGGCCTTGCCAACCCGTGGAAGCCATGTGCCCCTGGCCGCAAAGTCCAGTGCCAATTTCGTGCTGGTGGCTTTAAGCCATGCCTTAAATATGTTGCCGAAACCGATGGTGGATAAATAGTCACTGGAGGGAAGAATTGCGTTCATTCTTTCGCTCGAGTTAAGAGCTTTTGTGAATGGTAAAAGGCTGCTGGTATTTCTGAGCAGTAGACCCTCCTGCGTTCTGGAGCTACAGCTTTCTGCCTTGGGGGCTTCCCTTTTGTTACTTACATGCTCCTGAATCAATCAGAAAAACGCACCTCCGTGGTAGATCTTTAGAGGAAAGAGTTTATGTATACTTTATTCTCTTCAGTGTTAAAGTACCCAAAGTACAAAAGCAAAGTTGTTGGTATCAGTGCCCACAATCATAGCTAGGAATTAGGCACACCAGATGCTGGGAAAAATGATAATTGTGTCCAAATGGACAAAACTCAAGGAAAGAGTATGGGATGCTCTTGGTATAACTGTGTGTTAAAACATTCTCCTAGGCATTTCATGTTACTGCAAGGTACTGATTTCAAAACGCAGTGTCCATTTGACCCTATATTGGTTATTTTCTAGTGGGAGAGATGTGTATGTCCACAGATACTTACCACTAGGTTCATTTGGCACGAAAAGTGTGACTATTTCTATGTTAAACATCTAGGTAATTTATCTAGGCCTCAACCAAGCCAGCAGGAGGTAAGTTTTCCTGGTGCCCAGTTAGTTCCAGAATTTGTAGAAACCATATCTTCTGTTCTTCTGCACATCCAGACTGGACTCTCGGTGGTCTTATTCATTGTGCATTGCACAAGACCCCTCCCAGAATAACCCCCTAGTTATTCTCCAGGGTGGAGCTAGCCAGATAATGTGCGGCCTTGTCTCTGAGGACTGGCTTCATTTGCACGTGGCCCTTTTCCTTATGGTCCCGCTCTCCCGAGGACAGAACTCTGGCCGGGTCATCAGGACCGGGCATGGGCTTGTAAGACCTTTGCCCTATTTGACCAAGTTTCAGCTGTGCTCTTGGCCTCTTTAACTCCTTTGGTTTAGGTTCTATAAACATTATGTAGCCTAATCTTCTCTGTTTCTCTAAAATGTATAAATATTTTGATATAGATTTTCCTGAATTCAGAGCTGGTTTCTACTAACATAACGTGATAAATTTTATTTTGCCACCACATTAAATTACATTTCTCTTCTGATTAATGTCACCTATGAGATAGGAGAGGTGAAAACACTTTAATTGAACCCAATTACTGTTTTGTCATGTAATTAAAATTCCAAAAAGCCTGTTAACGTACCCATATTGATACAGCAGAATTAAAGAAAATGCTATTTATGGAAGGACCCCAAATCCTAGGGTCACTCCTTAACACGTAGGTGCCTGAGAAGTGAAACATGGTGTGTGTCCTGGGAAGGAAGCCAAGAGGGGGCAGGAAAGGTGGTTGTGTTCACCCAGAGCCGTATCTGAATAGATATTCTGCTCGGCCGTGAAGGTTTTTAAAGGGAAAAAGGGAAGTAATCTCAGTTCATCATTGAGATGGCGGGTCACAGTCAAAACCATCCCCCACTGTCTGTAGGCTTGTGTACAGGCTTGTTGACTTGTGATTTTTCTTTAGATGCTCTTTTGTTCACATAGTTTGTGCGTGAGATTACTGAAACGGAAACTAGGGGAGAGATCTGGTCATCTGTTAATTAATTATTCTTCATTTCTAGTCCTCTGATCTACGGAAAGAACCAACAGGTTAGGCAAGGTATTGTGTGGTTAAAAGATTTGAAAGGTGTGCTAGGGCCTGAGATGAGCAGAGCATGGGGGTGCCGGAGTTAAGGTTAGGGACAGGACAAAAGGGCCTCCTCCCCGTAGAGAGCTCTTTCCTGCCTAAAGTTGCTTACAGCCTTACTTTTCAACTTCTTGTGAGAAGTAGTAGTTTTGACATTTGCCTACTCAACAGCGTGACATCTGTAACGGAGCCTGGTGACCAAGGAATTTTATGTCCCTGAAGAACAGGTATACAGTCATTACACAGTAAAATAAAACTGCTTGCTGTGGTTAACGGATCCCTGAAGTTCCAAGACCTGAAAGAACTCAGCCTTGACATGCTATTTCGGCAGCTGCTAATGCTGGAAATGAGGCTGATAAATCAACACTAAGAAATGCTTGGCACTGACTTTGGACCACAGTGACGTTTGACTGTGAACCCACAGAGAAGACACTGAAGGATTCCATGTCACTAACGAAGAGATTATCCACGTTTCTCTTTTTCTGCTGGAAGTTGATCAGCCAGTGTAGTAAATAAGTTGAATAAAAGCTGAATTTGGTAATGTTGCACCTCTTGTGCATTCCTTGAAGGAAGGGGGAATTGCTGGAATGGTATTAAATTCAGACAAGTGTGAGGAGAGTAGCGATGGGGGTGACATCATGAATGTAGGTGTGATAGTGGGATTTCCAATAAGAAATATGTATGTGGTCTTCTTCCATTGTTCCTGGCAGGTAGCTCCTAAAACCCTTCTGACTGTAATCTGTAACACAGAGGGGCATCCTTTTGTTATAATGTTCAGTTTTGTCTCAGTTCCTGAAAAATGGGTGTCTGTTGTTATTCACAGAACAAGCCCTTTTCTACTACCCCTGAGTTTATGTTAATGAGGGTAGAAACCCATATTAAAGTGTCAGGAGACAAACAAGCCTTTCTAAAGGCCGTGTGCGGGTGGGGGTGGGGGTGGGGGCGCCATCATTTGAGAACGATGTTCCAGGCCTTCATCAGAGGCCCAGGTTGAGGCTGACGATCACCACGGTGACAGCCATGCTGTTGTGCTGTTCTGAGATCCTCTTGCAGCCCCGTACAATGAGCTGCGCATGTAGCATAGGTGTTAGCTTGGACTGAACTAAGCTTTAGTGACTCGTTTCCTGAGAAATAAGAAAGATTTTTGCTTACTAAAAGACAGCGTAACATTTTAGCTTTAACGTGTATTAAAGATTTCATTAACGGGTATCATTGAGAAACATCTGTTTGGCATGAGAGCCAGTATTATCAATTTCCTAGAAAATCTGAATGTCTTGGGGAAAAAAGCACTGACTGATTGGCACTGTGCTTCTGACAGTTGATTTATAGCGAGGGAAAGGAGTTTGGAAAAAGGCAGAGAAGCTTTTTATATGCCCAGCATTTCACCTGTGGGAACAAAGACTGTTGCCACCGCCCTGTTCTACAAGTATCATGTCATCAGCCACTGCGGGTGCTGACCTGACCAGTGGCGAAGACTCCACGCTCCCGGTGCAGGGGGCACGGGTTCCATCTCCGCTCAGGGAAAATTCCACGTGCCACGCAGCCAAAAAAAATTACAATACAGTACACCCTGGAAGGAATTCAGGGTGAAGATCAGAATGAAGCACTCTGTGTGCCGGGAAAACAGGCAATATTTTGGGCCTGTCGGCCCTTAGATAGTTAGAAATATTTCAGGAGAAATTTTTTGTGAACTGTATTCTTGCATCTTCCCATACTTAGAAAAGCACTTAAAGTTCATTAACTGAAATAACATTCTTTGTGACTAGCGGTAACCTTCTAGCGAGATGTATGCTGGATTGCACGCACCCCTTCACCCAAATCGCGTATATATTGGCTTCTCCCTCTAGAAGCAGTTTCTCAGAGTCACTTGAGAGAATGTCGCCTGGACCACAGTCCTCAGTAAGTCCTCAGATAAAACTGAAACTCACAGCTCTCACGTTGTGCATTTCTTTCCGAAGTGGACACCTGTGTTGTTAAAAGTAATCTCTTACCTGGTCGCTGAATGCAGTTAATTAAACTACAGCAGCGTTACGTTTATATTGGCATTATTCTTTTGTTTGTTTGTTTGTTTTTTTGTTATTGTTTTTTAACACCTTTTTTGGAGTATAATTGCTTTACAGCGGTGTGTTAGTTTCTGCTGTATAACAAAGTGAATCAGCTATACATACACATATATCCCCATATCTCCTCCCGCTTGCGTCTCCCTCCCGCCCGCCCTATCCCACCCCTCTAGGGGGTCACAGAGCACCGAGCTGATCTCCCTGTGCTATGCGGCTGCTTCCCACTAGCTATCTATTTTACATTTGGTAGTGTATATATGTCCATATATTGGCATTTTTCTTGATACAATTATAAGTGGGTTTAATACAACCTATTAAAATGGCTAGAACTCAACTCGCCATATTTTAAAATAACTTTTTCTTATAGTAATTCAGCTATTTCAAAAAAACAAGTTTAATAAAAAATGTAATAGATGTCCATTTAGAAAATTTAGAACTATAAAAATAGAAAAAAGAAAATAAGGACCAGGGATTATAGCTATTGAATCTTGCATAGTTCTTCCACGGTTTCTAAATATAGTATGTGTGTATTTATAGATAGATAGATAGATATTTACATAGTTAAGATCATATCATACATTTTTATATTCTATTTATCACCTTGTAAGTATGTAGTTATGTCATTAAAACTCTTTGCAACCATTATACTTTATGACTGCACAATGTTTTACTGTATGGTTCTACTATAATTTACTTAATTTCCCCCTCTCTGGGGAAAGTTTATGTTGTTTGTAATTTTTCTGTATTATAAATCACACTGTAATGAAACTTGTTTGTGTTTCACTTCTGTCTTAATTTACATTATTTCTTGTTAATTTACATTATTTCTTGTGATAATTCCTCGAAGGTAGTTACCGTGCCCCAAGGGTATGAACAGGCTTGAGTCTCTTGCTAGTGCTAAATGGCTGCCCAGAAAGGCTGCACCAGTAACACAGGGAACGGCCTTTTTATAGACATTTTCTTTGCATTCATCTACTCGGCAGGAACAAAAACATACTCTTTGCCCGCTCTTTATGAGCAAAAGTTCATGGAAATTGGCTGTTTCCCTGCCATTATTTAGTCCAGTACAGTATATAAGCTGTGCGTTGACTGGGCCCAGCTTCATTTTTCTGGGTAGATGCTGTTTCAGCCCTGTCTCTGCAGGTTAATGGGACGCACCTGATCTCTTTTGCGTGGCCGTGACCACATGTGGGTCACATTTGGGGACCATGGCCCTTTCCAGTAAGCTAATTGTGCTTTAGAGAAATTACCACTACTTAGTTTCTCCTTTACACACAAGCCTGAGGGAGGTTGAAGGAAGGACTGTTTAAACCGCTGCAAAATTCATTCATTCTAACAGACAAAATCACATTTACTTGGTGAATGTTGAGATTGTACGGAATATTTTTCTTTATAAGTGTAAAGCTTCCCCTGGGAGATCAGGGTCATCTATTGAAAGTTCCCTCAACTTCCTTTCTTTCGGTCTCAGAAGCTTTAAAATATTTTTAATCCATTTTCTCATTGGTAACCTCCTTCATTTTTATATGTTCCATTCATGTAAACCCATAATGATCTGACTTCTGTCTTCACCCAGCCATTGAAACTGCCCTGTTGATGGTCATCTTGTCAAATAGTTGTTTACTTTGCCCCCTGCCTAACAGCTTTGCTACATTTGATCCTGTTGACCAATTTCCTTTCCATCCTTTTCTGTTTTCCCTCTTTCCCTTCTCCCTTCCTCCTCTTCCTGGTGTCAGGTGTAGTGCTAGCCTCTGAGCGTGCGGACATTTGGGAAAGAGAGGGGTTGTGTGTCTTCTACTCTCAAGAACCACGTAGTCTAGCAGGAAGACAGACAATTGGCAATAATACAGCATATTAAGAATTGTATATACAGTGGCACTTGGTTCAGAAATGACCTTGGTTTCCTTCTAGAAAGTTCCTGTCCTAGGCTTCTGTGAGAACCCTTTGGTTCTCTTACTCTTTATATACCCTTCCCTTAAACAGGATAATTGCCAAGGGCTCTGTCTTTTGCCCATTTCTGCGTTTACTCTCACTTTCCCATGGGTTCTTATACATCCTTACGGCATTAACTCTTACCTCTCTACACACAAATCCCAAGGTCTCCATTGCTAGTACTGAGCTCTTATCTTATTTCCAAACCTCAGACTGAGTCCCAGAAATTGTAAGATGGCTCTGTCTCCCGTACTTAACTTCAACACATCCAAAGTTGTTTCCCTCTCGAACCAAAGACACACATGTGGAAATCATTTGGACAAACAAACAAAGTTCATCCCATGTTCTCTGTCTCAGTGGTATTGTCTTCTCTGTTACCTGGTCTCTAGAAGTCTATGGGCCATTTTTAACCTTTAGTTCAACTTATCTTGTGTCTTGCCTACTGGACAATGAGGTAGGTGCATTAATGGCAGGAGATGGTATATCACCCTTTTACCCTGAGGTAGCAATGATTTTCTGTACCTGTACGTGAGAAACTTGAGGGCCGAAAAAAGTCAAATGCTGTGTCCAAGGGAAATACACAGAGCGCCCAAGCGGCCGGCCTAGGGTCACAGCCCACGGGCGTCTCTGCTCAGTGTGGCCTTTGCCCGTGATGTTGTACCGACTCTTTTCACGGTCCGTCTCACTGTCGCTTCTGTGCCAAAGTTAACTCAGTTAATATTCACATTTGTACGTTTGTTACTTTCAGTGGCTCTGAAATCCACATATATTTGTGACCAGAAGATATTCTTAGTAATGTGGAAGAATTTTTCAGTGAGTTAAGCTAAAACAGGGCTCAGCAAACTTTTTCTGTAAAGAACAAGATAATAAGTATTTTAGGCCTTGTGGGCGGTACAGTCAACTATTCAGCTCTGCCTTCGTAGTGGGAAAGCCTCCACAGACAATATGTAAACAAATAGGCATCACTGGGTTCTTCCAAACGTTACTTTCAAAAACAGGGCATGGGCAGGTTTGGCCCGCAGGTCCTGAGTTGAATGGTATTTCATTTCCACCATCTAAGCGAATGTGTTTTCTTTGATTTATTCATGCATGTATTTAAAATGCATTGAGGTATAATCTAAGTTGCTCAGATAAGGTAGAAGTTAAGATAGGTAATTACAGAGAAGTAATTTGAATGTAACAGTCTTGGGTCTGTTTTTTTTGTGTGTGTGTGGTACGCGGGCCTCTCACTGCTGTGGCCTCTCCCGTTGCGGAGCACAGGCTCCGGACGCGCGGGCTCAGCGGCCACGGCTCACGGGCCCAGCCGGCTCCGCGGCACGTGGGATCCTCCCGGACCGGGGCACGAACCCGCGTCCCCTGCATCGGCAGGCGGACTCTCAACCACTGCGCCACCAGGGAAGCCCCTTGAGTCTGTTTTGACTGAGAAATAATTGAGTTGTTCAGAGTTCTGAACTTTGTCCACAGGTAGATGTATGAGCTTTTACAAGTTACAAGATCGATTTGAGGCCTAGATTCTTTGTAAAATAATGAGTAATACTTGCCTCACAGAGTTGTTGGAAGGATGAAATGGAAAACCACTTTCCATAGAGGCAGGACCATGGTCGGCATTATCTTTCTGGGTCTCCTGTATTTTCAGATGGACTTTCTCACAGGGAGACTTGACTGAGGAAAGAAGAAAGGCATTTACTTTTCAGATGGCAGTGGGAAATCTAGCATAGTCACTATTCTCTCTCTGTAAGAGATGATAATAAAAAAACAACAAATTGTTTTGGGTGGGGAGAAATGACAGATGAGGGCTGAGCAGATAGATTAAAAAGTCTGAAAACAAGGACAAGAAAAGTAAACTTTCCTTAGCAAGCTAGGGGTGGGGTCGGGAGAACCAAGAAGGGACGTGTGGATGGGGCACCTGGGTGGGAGCAGAGCCTGGGGGTGCTGGCGGGCATGGGCACGTGCGGAGCAGAGACAGAAGAAAGGGAGGTTGGCAGCCCACGAGCACGGCTTCAGGAGTGGCTTCCCCGGAAGAGTCCTGAGCTTGGTGACAGCGCACGGCTTTGGAAGGGAGAGATGCTTGTTGTGTCTTGCCAAGGGCACTGAGCTGGGTCGCTGACAACCTACCAGCGTGACTTAGTGCTGAGACGCAAGAGGCGGCACGGGCATATTTAAAATTTATATCCACTGCAGTGACAGGCCACTGAGCAGTGTGAAGGGGGAGATGGATTTCCGCTGAAGTGCAGCCAAAAACACCTTTCGCAACAGCTCTGACAAAATAGCGCCATGAATGAATAAACCCAGAGAGTTTCTGGGTATCTTTGAAAGCTTCTAACGCGGCGGCCTTCTCAGACAAAGGGGCTCTCCCCAGGTGTCACGTGTGACTTAACTCGGATCTGGGAGGTCTCGGTTCCATAAGCTGAGGGGGCTGTGCTGTCTGGGTGCGTACCAGGTGTGCTTTGGATGGTTGCTTGGAGCAATGTCATTCCCTCCTAATGCAGTTTATTAGCATGACGTTATGTATTTTCTTGGTATGATCACAGAGTCCCGGAAGTCAAATCACTACCTAGTTGTATGCTTTATAGTAGCCCAGTGGGTAAAAATGCCAAGTTTTAGAAGATGTATTTGGCAGATTTAAGTTCATGGTAAATTTTTTATGAACCTAGGGATTTGACCTCTAAAGATCTTCATGCCTGAGATCCCCGAGTCAATTTAAACTTGCTCGTGGGCCAGCAGGGAAGTATCCAGAATCCTTCCGTGTTGTCTTAACATTCCCGGTACCTTAGAGTTTGGGCTGCTATAGCTGGATCTTTGTCACCTCATTTTTGATGTGAACAGCCTATGAGTGAGTTCCAGCTGTGAAGTCTGGTCCTCTTCTTATTAAATTCTGGGCATTAAAAAGGAGATGTGCTCAATACGCCGTGTCCTGGCTGCTCTGTGTCTCTTCCCAAGTGAGCTTGGTCCTGCTCCTGGTTTTCTGTGGGTGCCCAGTAGAAAGCTGCTTTTTACAAAAGAGACATGTAATTGATGGGACCCTGCAATGGTATTAAGTTTAACTGACATGACCAGATGTGAGGGCAGAAAAGATTTGCATCTATAAAAATAATTTCAGCTGTCCACTGGTATGGTCTATCACTCTGTGTAATATTTCCTTAAGTTTCTCACTTTTATTTTTTAAAAATCACATAAAAATAACCATTACCTAAATTGGTGTATTTTATTGGAAACATCCAAAAGAAAAGTGTTGTTCATGTCATCTTGTAATATGGTGAACTAATCCAGAAGTCACATTTTGTCAGAGTGAGCAGAACTTGGTGGTTATGAGGATGAAATGGGCAGGATGGCATTTCAAACATTCTCCTTCCGTCCTTCAGAGACATGGATGTAATCATGGGCTTCCTTTAAGGAATGAGACCCCCCAAAGTAGTCAAAATAAAAGAAAGTCATGGGACTTCCCTGGTGGCACAGTGGTGAAGAATCTGCCTGCCAATGCAGGGCACACGGGTTCGAGCCCTGGTCCGGGAAGATCCCACATGCCGCGGAGCAACTAAGCCCGCAAGCCACAACTACTGAGCCTGCGCTCTAGAGCCCGCGCGCCACAACTACTGAACCCGTGTGTCACAACTACTGAAGCCCGCGCACCTAGAGCCCGTGCTCCGCAACAAGAGAAGCCACTGCAGTGAGAAGCCCGCCCACTGCAACGAAGAGTAGCCCCCGCTCACTGCAACTAGAAGCCTACACGCAGCCAAAAACAAAAAATAAAAACTAAATAAAATAAAATAAATTTGAAAAGAAAGAAAGTCATCATGTTGATACTTTTATTCAATGTGAGGGGTCCAGGACATGATGTGACCTGATAAGGGAAGTTTTCTTTACGCTCAGGGATCTAAATGTCAAGGGAAGGACACCTAGAGATTAGGGATCTAAACATGACATTCATGATTCTCTTGATGTAGAGCAGAGGATATAAGCCTCTCTGGGCAGATTTCCTTAATTGGCTGTTCTGTCTGAGTGGAGGAGGGGGAGGCAGACATCCGTAGGGCGGTGGGGAGCTGGTGGAAGACAGGGCCCTCCCACCCCCGTACTTTCTGCAGAGTGAAACGTGACTGGTGCTTATGTGTGTGCTCTTTCCAGAAGCCGTGAAAGGAGTTGCTGCGATGGTTTGCTGGGCTCTCAGGAGAGCCGCCCAGGTGCGCGTCCACCTGGCGAGGAAGGCCAGCGGGGTCTGTCGAGGCCCTGAGCATCAGGCCTCGGGCGCGAGGCCCACTGCCCCGGAGCCCGCCGCCCGGGGAGCCCCCGGGGCCCTGGGCGGCACGGTGGAGCTGCTGGGCAAGTCCTACCCCCAGGATGGCTACAGCAACCTGTCCCGCAAGGTCCTGTCCCGGGTCGGCAGGAACCTGCACAACCGGCCGCATCACCCGCTGTGGCTGATCAAGGAGAGGGTGAAGCAGCACTTCTACTCGCGGTACGTGGCCCGCTCGGGGACGCCCCTCTTCTCGGTCTATGACGACCTCTCCCCGGTGGTCACCACCTGGCAGAACTTCGACAGCCTGCTCGTCCCGGCCGACCACCCCAGCCGGAAGAAGGGCGACAGCTATTACCTGAACGCGACCCACATGCTGCGCGCGCACACGTCTGCGCACCAGTGGGACCTGCTGCGCGCGGGGCTGGACGCCTTCTTGGTGGTGGGCGACGTGTA
This sequence comes from Physeter macrocephalus, assembly GCF_002837175.3. NCBI lineage: Eukaryota > Metazoa > Chordata > Mammalia > Artiodactyla > Physeteridae > Physeter > Physeter macrocephalus. The sequence goes on along the minus strand of NC_041231.1, from coordinate 105,015,280 downwards.
CCGGCGCGACCAGATCGACGCCCAGCACCACCCTGTGTTCCACCAGCTGGAGGCCGTGCGGCTCTTCTCCCGGCACCAGGTGAGTGCGGCCCCTCCCGGGCTTGGAGGACGGCCTGTGTGGTCTCGTGGAGGCCACTGCGGTTTATCTCAGCCAAGCCCCACGGGGTCCTTGACCGTGTTCGGCACCCGTGCGTTATCCATCCTGGGTGGCGTCCTCTGTGCAGGCGGAGCTCAGTGTTTTCTGGCCGATGTGTTGTGTCAGTAGCCGCAGGAATTGGCAGGCCTTTGTTTCCTCGTGTCTGTCCTTTTCCTTCCAGTCCCGACGTGCCTGTCTCTGGGTTTCTCCTTATGAGTGGGTAGTCAGTGGCTCACACTTACCCCCAATCCCGGATGACTCGAGATGCAGCCCTGAGACCCGTGGTCTGGTTACCCCAGATCTCAGTTGGCAGAGGTTAAGTACATGTTCCCGGTGTTAGGCACGAATGAATTTCTTAGGTAGCCCGGGGACTGGTGGTTTAGTGGCTGAGGCTGTAAGCTGTCTTCTTGTCCCACACTCTTTCCTTACCGTCCCCTGCTTTACACTTGTGGGTGCTTTACATTTTTTCTTTTTGAGACGTCTTCATTATTGCTCTTCTTGAAGTATGTGTTTGGATGCATAGAGCCTTTTTGATCAGGAAATTTGATATTCTGGCCATTCTCAAAAGCACCCGACTCCTTGCATCTGTTAGCTGACATCCTAATATGTTGTGCGCAGCTTTTGGTTTTTTTTCTTTGGCAATTTATGAATATTCCTTAAAGCTTGAATCTGTTTTCTAAAAAAAGTGCAATATCACTTGTCTTTCATTAACATACTTAAAAACCGTCTCCATTTTTATGTGAGAAACAAATGGAATTAATGAGGCATTACTCCTTTAGTACTTCTTCCAGAAATGTTCACTGAAACAGGAGGAATAGTTGTCACAAAACTCCTTCCCACAAAACACCAGGTAAGTGGGTTGTCAGATATGAGCAGGAACAGTATAGGATCCTTAGGCTGATAAGTAACCATCATTTGTTGTGTTAAATGAGTCGTGTTTTAGGAGAGGACCGTTTGCTTCAGGATGTGCTGTCTTCCTGGGAATTCGTGATAATTCAGAAATAGGTATTAGCTTTACACAAAAGGCCATCCACGCTTGATCCCAGAGCTGCTTAGATGAGTGCTTTTGCTACTAGGAAAAGCTGACTATTTTCTATGTTAGGAGTAATAACTATTAACAAGGATACAGATTTATTAGGAAACAAAAGGGAAATGGACAAAGACAGGTCAAAGTCTGGGAAATATGACCAAGTGATGGAATGTCACCTACAGCTAATGAGCCAGCGGAGGTGTGACATCAATGACAGGGTGTCCAGGTCACGGCAGTGGCAGGTGCACAGCCCAGTTTATCTCATTACAAAAATGGGAAAGGCCAGTGCTCCCTGGTTGCTAAGCCTGCAAGCCGTGGGAATGGCAGAGGAGAGGAGGCTGCGAGACACACACTGGTGTTTTAGCGGCGGAAAAAAATCCAGGCTCCCTTAGAAGGTGGGAAACAGGGAGCGGGTAGGGAATTAACATCATCTCATTTCACACTTGTGCGGGGTCTGGTCCAGTTTAGCGGGAGCAGGCATGGCTCATTTTCAGATGATGTGACTGTATGTATTTTCTGCTTCTAGTTAGAAAGGTTGCACATACACACACGTACACGTATGTGTCTAAGAATGTAGTTTGATAAAGTAATTCCACGTGCCGTGATTTGCTTACTCCTCATAATAAAAACCTGTGAGACAGATTATTTCCACTTCAACCACGAGGAATCTGAAGCCCCAGTAGGTTAGCAACTTGCCCAGTATTACCCAGCCAGCTGGTGGCAGAGTCAACCCTGAACTTCACCTGTTCTACTGTGGTCTGTTGCTTTTCATAGAGGAGCTGCCTGGGACCCAAGCAGGGCTTTAGTTCCAGGAACGGTGTGGGGGAGATAGGGGTGGAGTTTTGTGGATTCCTGGCCTCAGCTAAAGTGTTGGTACTAAGTCTGACCTAATCTTAAATCTCAAAAAAATTCGTTTCCTTCTTTCAGTTTATTACCCTATGAATAGGATTTTTTTCATTAGTTTTAATCGTGCTACATATATAATTTACAAAACTATATTGTCATCCTTTAAAGTTTTCCTGTTATTTCATAATCTCGGTAAGCATTGTTTTCATCACTACATGGTATATTTCAGCAAGGAGGAAAGTGCATAGAGAGGTATGGGGTAAAGGAACAAGGATAAACACAGAAATGGATGAACTATGACAATGTATATTTTATTTAACTATTAATTGTGAATAAAACCCTTTTGTGTTTTGAAAAAAGTTAAGATGTATCATTATTCACAAATATAAATGTGTTAAATTTACCAATTTAAAGACATACATTATCAGAGTGAACATTTTTTAATTAGAGAAGCCTGAAACAGAATCACACCAGAGGCTGAGAGTGAAGGGCAGGAAAAATATATATCAAGCAAATGCTTACTAAAGGAAAGCTGGTTAAGCAATTATTAATATTAGATAGAATAGAATATATGGAAAAATATTAACTATGAATAAAGAGGGATAATACATCGACCAGGATGCTTTATGACTTAGGAATTTTAATGTGCCCAACATCATAGCCGTAATATAGAAACCAAAACTGAAGAAATAAAAGTTAAGTTTGACAAATTCATAATCATAGTAGAAGATTTTAAATGATCTCAATCAAAAACCAATGGATTAAGCAGACAAAATGAGTAAAGATATAGGAAATCTGAAAAATATGATTACAGGCTTGATTTATGTTTATTTTTAAAATTCTGTAACTGTGTTTGTGTGTGTGTATGTGTGTATTTCTTTGTGTTTGTACAGACAGACAGATACATAAATCCTGTACCCAAGAGCTGGAGGTATATAGTCACATGGAATAACTTAAAAAAATAAGGGGCTTCCGTAGTGGTGCAGTGGTTAATAATCTGCATGCCAATGCAGGAGACACGGGTTTGAGCCCTGGTCCGGGAAGATCCCACATGCCGAGGAGCAACTGAGCCCGTGCTCCACAACAAGAGGAGCCACCGCAATGAGAAGCCCACGCACCGCGACAAAAGAGTAGCCCCCGCTTGCCGCAACTAGAGAAAGCCCGCGCGCGGCAATGAAGACCCAACGCGGCCAAAGATAAATAAATAAATAAATTTATTAAAAAAAAAAAAGTTGCCCATGTACTAGTTGACAGTTGAAGTCGTAAACAAATGTCAAAGAATCAGTAACATTAATCAGTAACATTAATAGAACCATGCCTGACTACAATGTAGTTGATGTAGAAAGCAGTAAGAAAAGGATAATAAAAGTTTCCATATCCTCAGCCATCTAAAAATTCACAACTATAGATTCATGGGTTAAAGAGAAATATTAGGATGTATCGAAAGTTACTTATCACTCACCAACAATGAAAATACTCACTTTAAACTGCTCGGGTGTGGGGGAAATAGTCACTTTATTATGTAGGAGCTTGGTCGACCCACTTAAGTTGTACCATCACAGTTAACATTAATAAAGCAAAATGGACGGGATGCAGCTAAGAACAGTATGGGCCATACATTTCGTTTTAAATATATTATTAAAAAAAAATTAAGACCCTGCTAAAAGCAAACAACATTGCTCTCAAAAGTGGGAAGTGGATTGTATAGTTTTTAGTAGTCTCAAGACTTACAAAACAGGCACGGCACCTGGAATAGCAGAACCCCAAACCACAGACAACTCCCCTACACCCTGGCCGACCGGGTCTCGCTAAGCGCTTCACTGCTGGCTGGCACATCTGCACTGTGTCAGAAACTGAGGCAGTGGGGGAAGCCGGGGTCTGAGAAGAGGAGAACTTCGTTAGGAGTCCCCCAGAGAACAAACCGTGGGAACCAGATTGACTAGAGAGGTTTGACATTAAGTCCTGGTGGTAACACTGTTCACCAGTGGCCACTACCATCACAGAAAGAGGGGCAGCCAGAATTACGTGTCTCCTGATGGAAGAATACAATGCCACCTATGAAGTCCTGCCCAAAACTTTGGGCCTAAATCAGTTCAAATCGCTAGATCCAACAACCAAATTTATAGGAGATACAGAGGAACACGTTAAACTATACCATGTAGATGTGATCAGCAAAATCCAGCCTGGCAAAATTCTACAGCAATGTTCCTCAAGATGAGATCTGCATAATGAAATAAGTACAAGAATCAGAAGTAAGTGATTAGAAATGTTTAGACTGTCATAGTCAAGCCTGTGGTCAGAGGACTTCTGTGGATCTGCGTGCAGACTGGCCCAGGTGTTCCCAGGTGCTCTTGGTGAGCTGCGTGAGCTCAGTCTGGGTGGTGGTTTTGTGCAGTGGCACCGCATATCATTTCGAGACCGATTAGAAATCTAAAACTGTCTCTTTACCATAGACAGTTTGAGAAGCACTGCTCTACAGGATAAATGATTCAGTTTCTTCAAATAAAAGCAAGGAAAACAAAAGGGAAAAACAGTAGATGGTGCCTCTAGGTTAAAAGGACAGATCTCAGGGGCTTCCCTGGTGGCGCAGTGGTTGTGCGTCCGCCTGCCGATGCAGGGGAACCGGGATCGCGCCCCGGCCTGGGAGGATCCCACGTGCCGCGGAGCGGCTGGGCCCGTGAAGCCATGGCCGCTGGGCCTGCGCGTCCGGAGCCTGTGCTCCGCACCGGGAGAGGCCACAACAGAGGGAGGCCCGCGTACCGCAAAAGGAAAAAAAAAAAAAAAAAGGACAGATCTCAGTCAATCACAATGTGTAGACCCTATCAAGAGAAAACGTCTTTCAAGAAAAAAAGATTTGAGACCATTGGAAATTTGAACACTAACTGAAGATTTGAATTTAAGGAGTTCTTTATTTTTACTTTTCTAAGGTATGACAATGGTAGTATATTTTTATACAGTCATTCTCTTTCAGAGATACATATGGAGATATGTGTGAGCAAGATGGTGTCTGGGTTTTCTTCAGAATAATGGGGGGGAGGTGTCTGGGGAGGAATGTAAGAGGGTTGGTCATGGATTGTCAATTATTGAAGCCGGGTGTCGGATACATGATGAATCCAACATTAGCCTTTCTATTTTTGCATGTGTTTGAAATTTTCCTAATAAAAGTTCGAAGAAAAAGACTGAAGGAAGACATTGGGATCACTCAGTCTGTCAATAAAAAAAAAAAATCTGCTGAACATGAACTGGGATCCGGGGCTGTAAGAAGGTATCACACAGTCACGAGACGGTCCCTGGTTTCACGGGGAAGACAACAATTAAGATTAAAAACATAACGGGAGGCAGGAGATATTAAACACTAGAGTGTGAGCACAGATTACGTTCAGTAGAAAACTGAAACCGATTAAATCTAGAATTAATAGCCTCTCTTCCATCATTCTGAGATGATTTTACTGGGAGGTTTCATAAAATCTGAAAGACTTGTAGTCTTTCTCAAAAAATAGAAAAAGAGGGACCTATCAAGCTCATGTCACATTAGACTTGTTAATAACAAATTAGATAAAAAAGGTAATATTAGAGGTTTCATCTTTATGAACACAGATTATTCTCATTTTTAATGACCAGGTACAGAATTATTAAATGAAATGTTTGCAAATTTAATTTGTTGGAGTATTGTGTCCTACCACATTATTACTATGCACGTATTACATTCTACAATATTAACTGATACAAGGAGAAAAAGCATGTGATCACCTCAGTAGATGTGGGAGAATAATTTGGTGGCATTTAATGTTTTAGGACATTAAAAAAGCATTTGATGACATTAATATCTTATGATAAAAACTTTTAGCAAGCTAGGAACAGAAGGGAACTTCCTTAACATTATGAATGATATTTGTCAAGCACTCACAGCATACATCATAATTAGTGGTGAATCATTATAAACAGTCCCATCAAATTAGCAACAATTCAGGGTTACTTGCCATCACTGTGTGGGAGGTTCTAGTTTACGCAGTAAACCAGAAGGAGAAATGAAGGTCTAAGCATTGGGAAACATGAGATAAAGCTGCTTCATTTATAGATGACATGATGGGCTACCTAGGAAATTGAATAGAATATCTAGTTCAATTATTAGTGCTAATAAGAGAGTTCAGCAGTGCTGTTGGGTACAAAGACAATACACAAAAATATATTTCTTATCTACAGGTAATAGCCAGTTAGAAAATAAAATGGAATAAAGATTTTATTCATAACATCAACTAAAACTTCGAAGTATCTAGGTATCATTGTTGCAGAAGATGTTCAAGATACTTGTAGATAAAATTATCAGATATTATTAAAAGACGTAAAGGAAGAAGAGACAAAGGAAAGGAAGAAGAGACCAAGGAACGATATACCATGTTCCTAGATTCATGAAGATGACAGCTTTCCCAAAATCAATCTATAAATTCATAGTAAACCTAATAAAAATGTCTACTGCGTGTTTTGGAGAAGTTGAAGGACTGATTTTCAAATTTATAGGAAGAGCAAGTTTACAAATAGCCAGAAAAAAATTTAAGAGCACCAGTGTAAGGGTACATGCCTTACCAAGCATCAAGACTCATAAGGCTCCAGTTATTAAGGTGGTTTTACACTGGCACAAGTTTAGTCAAATAGAGAACTTTGAAACAGCTCTCCTCATATTTGGGAATTCGTTTTCATTATAAAATGGAAGTGCTGTTAAATAAGTGGGGAGATGATGGATTCCACATGAATTGCTCTGAGACAGTTGTCTATAGAGGAAAGAAGACTTGGTCTCTACCTCACACCAAATGCAAAATTCAACTCCGGATGGTTTCACAATCCATTTGTGAAAAGGAAGTCTTCAAAACTTGAGAAGAAAATATAAGAGATTATTGTTATCACCTTGGCGGTAGAACATAGTCTTTTAAATCGAGAATTCCTAAACAAGAAAAATCCTTAATGGAAGAAAATTTTTAAAGTTGACTGCGTTAAGGTAAAACTTACACCTAATAAAAGAATTCTTAAACGAAGTTAAAAGGCAAGCATCAGGCTGTGTGGAGAAATCTGCTATGCATATAACTAACAGAGGAGTAGTGTTGATGAAATATAAAGGTCTCAGTATGATAAAAAGAATCCAGTAGGGAAAAATCTGAAATACCAAGAGTTGGCCGATCTGTGGAGCCGTGAGAATGCTCTGAGGGAGTATAAAACCCACACCTGGAACCCCACTCTCAAGTGTATAGTGCAGATGCGTCTTGAGTGCTTCTATCAGCAGATAGATGAGAATGTTCATAGCACTATCAATATGGTATGGTATTCATATATCTGTGAAAATGAATAAATCACAACCAAATACATTAACATGAATGAATATAGAAAGTAGCATTAGGCAAAGAAAGTTTTAAAAGCTTACATTGTATGATGGCATTTATGTAAAGTTTAAGACATGGGCAGAACTAACCAATGTATTATTTTGGGGTTCGTGCATATGTGGACAAGTTTTGGAAAGCAAGGGAATAATTTAAACATTAAGTTTGGTTGTTACCTCTGTTACAAGGAGGGGCAGGGGATTGTAATCAGGTAGGGGCATGAAAGGGGCCGTAAAGTTTTGGGTACTGTTCTCTTTTCTGAAAATGGATATGGGTGGTAAGCAACCGTGTATATGCTTTTATTACTATTTAAAATGACATACACTTTTTATAAATCCATCATGTGTAATTTTTTTTTAAGAAAGAAAAATGGGCAAAGAACATTAACAGCCTGTTGATGGAAGAGGCATGAGATCAGCCAATAAACAAGGATCGGTTTTATCGGTAAATAAGAAAATGCAAATTAAAGCAACCAGATATTCTTACAAACCGATTAGATTAGCAAAACTTAATAATCTTGACAATACCAAGTATCTAGAGGAACCATAAATCTTATACCCTTCGACGGGGAGTGTAGTGTAGTGTAGTTGCCACCACTTTGTAGAGTTATTTGGTAGTTTCCCCTTTTTTTTTTTTCTTTCTCAAATTGTGCGCTCTAGGATCTGGCATTTTTCTTTTAAGTGTTACAAATAAAGGACAATGGGCTCTAATTGTACATTGAGTACTTCACAGCAGTTAATATAAATAAACTAGAGGTACCCATGTCAACTTGGATGAGGTTTTAATAAAACGTTGAGAGAAGCAAATAAATTATGAGGGATACTAAACTAGGATATCTTTCTAATAGGTATTTCAAAATATGCCAACAATATGTGCTCTCACTGTGCGCTTAGTTTGTGCTCCCTCTCTCTCTCTCTCTCTCTGCTTGCAGTAGCTCCAGCTCTTCCTCACTACACACACATGCATGTACACCACAGCCACACAGTTTTTTTGTTACATAAATATGTAGGTAGGTGTGAAAAAAGTACATGGGAATGATGAACACCAAAAGCAAGACAGTGATTTCCTGTGAGGTGAAGGCAGGGCGAGTGGTGGTGGCACAGGCGTCATCAGTGTTTGCAAAGGAATCAAGATGTTATGGAATTTTTGGAGCGTAGAAGGATCTCTGAGACTGAAAAGTTTGAGAACCACTGTTCTATAGCTTCAAAACAATTTTTTGAAAACATTTATTGAGACATTTATTTTTGCAAAAGATAGCAGATTTCATGTGTTTGCTGGACCCACCGGAGGGAGCCCGTATGAATCCTGTACCTATTTAATCTGATTTAAATATATTAATTAAAAAGTACACACGTGGACCAGTGCTTGAAGAAGCTCCACTTTCCTTTGGTCTCTGGAGATGCCTCTCCTGTCTCGCTGGTGGTGCCCTGTGCAGGGGGCCTGTGAATGCACAGGGTGGGCGGGGGGGGGGCAGGGGCAGACATTCTGCAGTTTTACTCTCCACTCTTGGCTGCAGAGGCTTTGTTTCCTCCGAATCTCTATCCCCGTTTGATGATTTCCTCTGGGTCAGTGTTATCCAGGGTCTTTCTATTACATACACTTGTGTAAGTGATAGTTTATTCATGCTGAGCCTTCCCTCCTGCCTAGTTCCGTCTTCATTATTGTAAAAAAAAATTCTAAATGCTACGTTTCTTCCTCCCTTTCTTCCTTTCCCCCTCCCCCCTTTCTTTCTTTTTTTTTTAGGTAAATTTATTTATTTATTTTTGTCTGCCTTGAATTTTTTGAAATTTTTACTGGTCTATGAAACACAAAACTTTTGGTCTTAATAACTGAAGATGTGGTGATATTATGGAGAAGTTGTAAATATTTTATAATTAATATATGATTCATGAATATTCACACAGAAACAAAGGAGCATGTTTTCATAGAAGAGATAAATGAAGGTGTACAGAGAAGTAAGCTTTTTTTTCTTATTAGTTTTTTTTTTTTTTTTTGGCTGCATTGGGTCTTCGTTGCTGCACATGGACTTCCTCTAGTTGTGGCGAGCGGGGCTGCTCTTCATTGTGGTGCGCGGGCTTCTCATCGCGGTGGCTTCTCTTGTGGAGCACGGGCTCTAGGCACGCGGGCTTCAGTAGTTGTGGCACATCGGCTCAGTAGTTATGCCTCATGAGCTCTAGAGCGCAGGCTCAGTAGTTGTGGCGCACGGGTTTAGTTGCTCCGCAGCATGTGGGATCTTCCTGGACCAGGGCTCGAACCCGTGTCCCCTGCGTGGGCAGGCGGATTCTTGACCACTGTGCCACCAGGGAAGTCCTGAGAAGTAAGCTTTTGCTATAATTTTGACCACAACGATTGCTACATACTACTTCATCACGATGTCTGTGCCAAGTTCATATCCCATCCCACCCCCCCTTTTTATAAGTGATCACTGTTGCTCCCGGTTTCCCCCTGTAGGAGTGCAAGTAAGGGACTCCTCCATAGACTTGTCTGCAATGGCTCAATCCTGGTGCAGTAGACATCCTTCATTACAAACAACCCCTTTAGCCTCCATCGTGGTCCATCCTTGTTAGAAAACCACTCTCATTTATCGTTAGAAAATTTTATTTTTCTCCCTTTGATACTCTCTCTCACTTTACAGATGGTTCATTAGAACCCTACTTTTCCTGGGCTGCTTTTCCCGGGCTCCCCCACTGTCAGTCTTGTGGTGATCCAAGCACAGTCTCTTTATTCTTGCTCTCTACCCCGAATCACTCTTCTGTCCTTCAGTGAATGACAGGTTTTACTCTCCACCATGTGGTGATTGGGTTTCCTTAATAGCCTCATGTGGAGTGGGCTTTACTGAAGGCGTTTTTATTTGGCCTTGATAGATTATAGTCACCATGTTTCCCTAATCTCTTCCTGAAAATCTTTTAGGGAGGACTCCCCCTATCAGAGACACACTTACACTGAAATGGCTTTTCTTTTTTGAAATTCTTTTTCTCTACCCAAATGTTTACTCTGGTATATCTCTTGACAGTGAAGCGAAAGGCGGCCGGTCACAGCCAGGACCCACGATACGTTGGACTTGGGTAACACCCGGTTACTGGGGGACAGAGGGGGGTTTAAAGCGAGCCCGGTCTCTGTTTTCTGTGGCGCAGGGCCTGTGCAGATAATTAGTTCTTGCTTATGACAAGGTCGGAACGAATGGCCTCTCAGCCTGGGGCCCCGACACCGACCGTGGCTTAGTGTCCACGACCTCGGGGAGCTGTCAGCACTTACTGCCTGGAGCTGCTCGTTTGTGTATATCTGGTTTCTCCAACTGGCCAGTCAGCGCCTAAAGGGTCGCTCTTTCTTCCCTGTGCCTCGGCCTTTCTCTAACCCGGGGTCCTGCACCGAGGAGCAGCTGGTGAACGTGGTATTCGAATGCCTCCCTCGTTCTGCCGGCGTCGCTCTGCGAAACATGGCAGCTCACAGTGTCAGGTGTCAGGTGCGTGGCGGTTCACCCCTCATCTTTTCACCCTCAGAGCTGTTTCTCCTGCCCCCGGCTTCCCGAGGAGCAGGTGTATCAGTCAGGGCTGGATTGCAAGGCAGTGAGCGCCTGCGACTCGATCAGGGCAAGCTTAATATACAGGATTATTAAGTGTGACACAGAGAATCGGGGGACGAGGGGTTAACTAGCAGCTACAGGAGCAGCTGACACCCCCAGCCTGAGGCTGAGCCCCAAGGGAAGAGCTTCCCCCCACCCGACCCCCGCACCCTTGCCTGTGGCTCCCGGAGGGGCACCAAGCTGGTAGTGGTTTCATGCAGATGGAATCGCTGGACGTCCACCCTCTGGAATTTGCTGGAAATCTGCTTCTGAGGTGCCAGGGGAAGCTGTTTCGGGGGAGGTGTCTTGCAGGAAGCACCGTGCTGTGAGACCACCCAAGAGGGGCAGTCCTGGGGGGCGGCTGCCCTGCCCGCACCGCAGGGCACAGGCGCGGGGATGCAGCCAGAGGCCGCTCGCAGGGTCCCTCCAGCGCCTCTGCTGGGCCAGCTCAGCACTGTGCCAACTGGCAGAGGACGAATATTTAAAGGGCCCAATGCAGTTTTCGCGAGCAGTCGAGGCAGGGTTGATTTGTGGCCGCCGAGAGGCAACAGTCCGCTGGCTCCCTTTCCTGAATATCTGGAAGGCTTCAGGGAGACAGGCTGTTACTCCCCCAATCAGTGAGTGGCTAGGGAAGGTCACATTTAAGGAGGCAAAGACATTTGTCCTTGATGCTAATAACTCAAGGTTTCTGAATATAATTTAGGTGGTGGGGAAGCCCTCTAGTTATTGGTTCTTAGTACATGGAATGTATAAAGGATGGGGGATGGTTTGAAGGGTAAAAGCTCCTGCTTCTGAACCAACACAGCATCTAGAGAAAAACAGATGAATATCTTCTATCTCAGCCCTCCAGGGTCTCAAGAAAACTATTACCATGTCTATTCTCCATTCGCTGCTGGAGGCCAAGAGGGCCTCGTTGGGTTTTACTGAGTCCACATAATTACAATAACAATATTTTTTGTACTAGCTCAAGTGTTGTGTGAAAGCAGCAGAAATATTTCACGGCGATGTTATGCTCGTTCACGGTAGACTTCACACCTCGCTAGACGGCACGTTTCTTGGCCTGGTGCCGATTCCTGAAGCTGTTGTGTGGACGGCGGTGGAATCTCACGCCTTCAGCTTGGTCGGTGCCGGTGGGCGGTGACGGGCTGGAGTGTTCTTCGTCGGCCTCCGACGGGCCAGCAGCCCGTGACGCTCACATCCCGTCGGACCGCGTGTCCAGATCCCTGAGTCCACCCTTGGACGTACAAGGTGACACCTGCTCTTAGCTGATAGCGTGCCCTTTATCAGGTACTTTAAATAGCCTCTTTCTGAGGCTTTGCCTAATGTCATGCTCCTGACTCAGCCTGGGGTAGGTCTCTGTGAAGTTGGAAACTTCTTAACATGAATGAATTTGAAAGATAAAGTAGGGTTTTCGTAAACTGGATACATCATCTAAACACCATCCTGTTCTTCAGCTTTATAGAGACTTTGTATGATGTTGTATGTGAATTGATAGGATTTCATCAGCACAATGATTTCCAACATTTTTCTTTTTGCCGTTTGAGAATCTGCTGAGAGGTTTGGACACCCTCCGCAGATACACACACACTTCGTATTATACGTAGCTTAAGAGGTGCTATAGGCACCCGGATTAGATGATGAAATTAGAAGGGAGTGTCGAGGAGCCACTTCAGTCCCCACGTTGCTGACTCCCAGCCTGTCTGTAGTAAGTTGGAAAAACCTCTGCTTTATTCTCTCAGCTGCTCACTCCTCCCACTTCTGCTGCTTTTCTGTGACACTTCTCTTGGGTCACGTTGCCGTGCTGGGATTGTGTTTGGTGGCGCATTACACGAACAGCAGATGCTAGGGTTAAGTTAGCCGTAGGAAGGCAGAGAATGCCTCCTAACTTGGGAATGACCGGATGTTAGCTGTTGGGTGATTCGAGGATCAGGCTGAAGTCAGGAGTTAAGCGTCACAGGCTGCCTAGGGCTGGAGGGTGGGTTGAGTGTATTTGGGGAAGCCAAAGGAAAGATTTCTATGTAAGTCTGAGAGCCTCTCTCCTGGGGCAGGGAACATTCCAGATCCAAAAAATGGCAATAGTTGTTCTGTGTTTAGAAAGCTTGTAAGGCAGACAGCTACCTGGCGATTGGACTCAGGTACAGAGTTGAGAGCATAGATCTTGTGGGGAACAGATCTTACCACACACCCAAGAGGAGGTGACCTGTGTTAGGGTTTAGTAATTTGTTATATGTATTATTTAAGGTTCGTGACCAAGGCTTAAAACAGAGAAGGATTTATACCAGACAAATGGAAAAAATAACTTTCTCACAAAAGGATCTTGAGTGAGAGACTGTTTTTCAAAGGGAATTTGGGCTACCATCTCCAGGGTGATATATCTCTCAATATTTTTAGGACATGGACTCTTAGATGAAGGGAAAGACCCCTCAGTTGAGTTGCCCCAACTCTTTCACCTTTTCAGTGCAGAAAGAACTCTGTGGTAACAATCCTGTGTCATTTTGTGGGGAATTTGGCGTTGGGTCCATGTAGAATACAGTCCATCAGCTTTGGCAGTAGTGGTATAAATGATTCTTATTTTAACTACAGTGTCTTAAATATAATTTTTTAAGATATAAATTTATTTATTTATTTATTTTTGGCTGCATTGGGTCTTCGTTGCTGCGCGCGGGCTTTCTCTAGTTGCGGCGAGCATGGGCTTACTCTTCATTGCGGTGCGTGGGCTTCTCATTGCGGTGGCTTCTCTTGTTGCGGAGCATGGGCCCTAGGTGCGTGGGCTTTAGTAGTTGTGGCACATGGGCTCAGTAGTTGTGGCTCATGGGCTCTAGAGCACATGGGCTTCAGTTGGCGCGGCATGTGGGCTCAGTAGTTGTGGCTCGCAGGCTGTAGAGCGCAGGCTCAGTAGTTGTAGTGCGTGGGCTTAGTTGCTCTGCGGCATGTGGGATCTTCCCGGACCAGGGCTCGAACGCATGTTCTCTGCGTTGGCAGGCAGATTCTTAACCACTGCGCCACCAGGGAAGTCCCTTAAATATAATTTTAACATCTAGTTGTTAGATGTTGATTCCATCACGTATGGTGTAGTGTTTATTAAACAACCCACAATAAATTCATCTATAACAATACAACTAATAATAATTTTTGGTTGAAAGGTTCTACCAGCATTCAAAATCTACAACCAACCCACGACACCATTGAAGATCTAGCGATAATGTTCTTCTTGTGAATTGTGGTGATTCCAACTTTTCAAATGTGTTCCAGGGGTTTTTGGTGTTGTCCATTTGTATTAATCAGGATTCTCCAGAGGAACAGAACCAATAGGGTGTGAGGGTGTGTGTGTGTGGGCTCGAACACATGTTCTCTGCGTTGGCAGGCAGATTCTTAACCACTGCGCCACCAGGGAAGTCCCTTAAATATAATTTTAACATCTAGTTGTTAGATGTTGATTCCATCACGTATGGTGTAGTGTTTATTAAACAACCCACAATAAATTCATCTATAACAATACAACTAATAATAATTTTTGGTTGAAAGGTTCTACCAGCATTCAAAATCTACAACCAACCCACGACACCATTGAAGATCTAGCGATAATGTTCTTCTTGTGAATTGTGGTGATTCCAACTTTTCAAATGTGTTCCAGGGGTTTTTGGTGTTGTCCATTTGTATTAATCAGGATTCTCCAGAGGAACAGAACCAATAGGGTGTGAGGGTGTGTGTGTGTGTGTGTGTGTGTGTGTGTGTGTGTGTGTGTGTGTGTGTGTGTGTGTAGAGAGAGATGAGATGAGATGATTTATACTAAGAGATTTATTATAAGGAAGTGACTCACTTGCTCATGGAGGCTGAGAAGCCCAGATCAAGGAGGGCCAACGGTAGAGTTTCGGTCTGAATCCAAGTCTGAAGGCAGGAGAAGACTGGTGTCCCAGCCCAAAGACAGTCAGGCAGAGGGAGAGAATTCTTTCTTAGCCTTTCTTCTATTCAGGTCTTCAGCAGATGGGATGAAGCCCACTCACGTGGGGAGGGCCTCCTGCTGTGCTCAGTCGACTGATTCAGATGTTAATCTCATCTAGAAACAAGCTCAGAGAAACACACAGAAATAATGTTTAACCAAATACCTGAGGACCCCGGGGCCCAGATAAGTGGACGCAGAATTACCCGTCACAGTCCTGGGAAGCCAGACTCTGTCGTGGACACAAGAGTCCCTAGGCAGTTCTGATAACTCCTCAGCTCTGTTCTAGAGATGCCACATTTTAGAGACTCCTCGTAAACCACTTGGTCAGTTACTAGTAAATAGCCTTCATTTATACGTGACAGTGTAGAAGTGTGGAATTGTGCACTTCTCTCCAATCGGGACTGAGTAAGGATGTGAACTTTTGGGCGGCTGGCTCTTGGAGGCCAGCTGTGGGCCTTGGCATCATTTACAGAAAATGTTTCTGGGAGCAGTGCCTGTCACTCTGGAAATGACACCAGCTCCGGGGAGTCCAGTCCTGGCTCTGCACCTCAGTGTCTGCCACCTGAGATGGGTCTTCAGCCACGTGGAGCCTCGGCTTCCTTAGTTGACACGAGGACCACTCCTGAGTGTGGCTGGAGAGCCTGGCTGGTGGCTGATGGGCTGGAGACGCTCAGCAAGCGTCAGCACCGCTCCCCGCCCCCCGCCCCCGCCATAGTTATCTGAAAAATAGATGCCTGGTTAAGTGTACGTCTACCTGTGTATCATCAGCATGAATCAGTGACCTCGTGGGTCCTGCCTTTTAGGTCTGATCTATTTTTTTTTTAAGCCACTGCTATCTTTTCCGTGGACTGGTTAGTAGTGTGTCTCCTGTCATCTTCCTTGAGAGGAGGTGATAGAACTTAGACAGAGCCTCACTTGGTCCTGTTATGCTTCACCCACTGATAGCACGAATGAGCTGTTTAGCCGTCTGAAGAGGAAAATGCAGTCTCTTTCTCTGTGTCATCTGTCATCAAGGCCTAGGCAGAGGGTGATGGGAGACCACGATTTTAAAGTCGGCAGCAGAAGGGGTGAACTTCCTCCTCTGTTAAATGGCGGTTGTCCTGAGAATCAGTTCGCACGGGACGCGGTGTTGTCACCACTGTTGGTTTTTGCCTCAACACATCCAGACCTCTAAGCTCTCATGTGGTTCGCGTGCGGCTTCGTGTAACTTCCCGCTTTGAGGTTTTGAGGTTTCTGATGTGTTCTCTGTATAGACCAGAGCTTGGCAGAATACGAATCTACATCCTTCTCCCACTGGTACCCCTAGGAGAACCCGTAAGAGAAGAAAAGTGCTGAAAAATACACTCCTCATCATGGGTCGGAGTTAATAAGAGCCAGCCAAACAGCTGCATGTCCAGAACACCAGGAGGCAGAGGTCACTCGCTGATGGCGCTGACGCCATTTCTGCGGAGAGCAGCCTCCCGCGTGCCAGGGAAACGGCCCCGTGGAGGCGTGTAACTTGCTGTCCCCGGGCTCTTCCTGACACTGGCTTCTCGGGAACACGCGTCCCTGAGGAACTGAACAGCCTCTGTGATATATTCAACCCGAGTTTTCGCTCGTGGAGGCTTGAGTGAGGGGAGATTTGGAAAGACCGTGCCGTTCGGTGAGGACCTGTTTGAGTTTGCACCTGAAGGTCTGGGGTGGGGCTCCTGAGAAAGCTTGGGCGGAAGTCACTTGGAACTTGGGCTTCTAGTCCTGTAGCACCCTCGGCAGCCAGTGCTCATTCAGCTGCCTGGCAGAAGTAGCTTTTCAACCTCCAAGGTGTTTTGGGGGCGTCTTTCGTCACCGAAGTTGACTTTCCCGTGTCTTCCCATTACTGCCCTGGCACCAGTCTGGCATCCGGGAGAGGAGGGAGCAGCGGGGGAAGGTGTGGTCTGCCGTCCCTGGAGCCCGGCCTCAGCAGGCCCCTCCCCGGTGTTCCGCTCTGCACCGCGATTAACCGGCATGTGGTGTGTCAGCAGAAATCCAGGGGGTGAAAAACTGATTCCATGTCAATTATTATAGCTAAAACAGGAGCGGACTTCCCACAGAGAGCCCAGGATGGAGCTGTACTTAATGGGGCCCTTTCAAACACAGGTCTTCCCAAATAATGGGCGGTAGAAGATTTCATTTAGGGCCTAGTTGTTTAAAGAAATTAAAAACTGAAATTAGCAGCTGAAATCCACTTGGAGGAGTCTGCTATCCCTTTAATATGTCTGTCTGTTCATCTCACTGAGACATCCCAATCCTTCCTCCAAAGTCATTTGAATACTTAATATTTGCCGAAATGCTTTAGTTGGATTTGAATAACGTAATAGAATTTTTCCTGCTGCATTCAGGGTACATGAAGGCTTGGGAGTTCCTGTGGTAAGATATGTGGATGTGCTTATTTTTAGAAGTGATTCTTACTTATTTCTCTGTGAGCCAAGAATTAATAAGCAGTGGGCCTGCCAGACAGATGAGGCTGTATTCATCAGAGTTCCAGGCTTTATCTGTCACTCTCCAGGTGAATGGCTTGTCCCTGGGGCTCAGAGATGATCTGCTCAGTGACAGGTTTGGGTTGAGCTGAACTAGAGTGGATGCCATGTGTTCTTAGGAACCTCATCCTAAACAGGATTGTTATAAAGTAAGATCCTGACTCAGTGCCATCGCTTTGTGGACAGCCTAGGGAGAGAGACAGATGGACTAGAAGGTCTACGCCACGCAGTCGGCACCGGGAAAGAGATATGGCCAGGGCACAGAGGAAGGAAACCTTTATCCCCGGGGTAATCGTGCAAGGCTTACCAAAGAATCTTCAAGAGGAATTTGAAGTTATCCCGGCAGGGAAGGGGGCGCCGTGTTCCAGGTAACGGGAGTAGCAGATTTGAAGGCACCGAGACGCAGCGTGTGGTGAATCCCTGCAGCGTGTCTGGTGGAGTGGCGGGGGCTCGGAGGAGCAATGGGAGGGGAAGCTGGAGAGAGAGGTACGAACTGCTCTTGAAGGGCCTTCGACGTAACTTTTTGGAGTCTGAGCATTAGTTTAAAAAGAATGAGGAGTCTTAAGTAATTTTTAAGCATAAGAGAGATGTAATCAGTTTGGCATTTTAGAGAAATCTGCATAGCAGCCCCATGGAGTGGAGCAGGGTAGGGCAAGACTGGATTTGAGGAGACTAGATTATTTATAATCATCTAAGAACCAATGCAGGGCAAGCCCAAGAAATGGCACAGGTGACAGATAGGAAAGGGTGAACTTGAGGGGTGACGTGGGATTTACTGGATTTGGTGGCTGCGTGTGGGGAAGTGAGGGAAAGGGAAAAGCCACTGAAAATTTCTCTTGGGCTGCCTTCTTGGTACCACTTCCAGAGTTAAGGGTCGCGGGGGGAGAAGTGTTTTGGAGTGGGGGTCAGGAGAGTTAGCGGACGTCGGGACATGTTTAGGTGGAGGCTTTTCACACGGACACGTCTGGCGGGCAGGTGCGTGCGTGCGCGTCTGGGATGGAGATGCAGGTTTACGCTCCGTCGTGTGTGCGTGCTTTAGCCCTGTTCACCTAGGGCAGTCGGCAGACTAAGGCGTGTACAAGCAGAAAAGGAGGCCCGCGGAATAGAAATGCTTAGTGAGGCAGAGGAAGGAAAGGGGGGCTGTTAAGAGGACCAAGGAAGAGTGACCAGTTTAACTGTGAGGGGAAGGGTCGTCGTGGCGGGAGATGGGATGAGAGGGAGTTTCGTTTCTTTTGTGGACTGTTGTGTAAAGAGAAGAACTGACCATGTTTACTAAGGAGAGGGAGCCAGAAGAGAGGTTAAAGGTACAGGAGACGTGGGAGGATTTCTCAGTGAGAAGTGTGTGGACAGGGTGTCATTGCAGAGGCGTCAGTAGCGCCTAGAGCTGGACGGGAGAGGGTGCACGTTTTGTTTTTGTTTTTTAGTGGGAGGTGGGCCTGAAGGACTGCAGCATGGCTGCATGGCAGGTGCATTTAGGGGCGGGAATGGAAGGCTGGAAGTGGGGGTCTTATCTGATGACCTCTCTCTTCTCAGGAAGGATGAAGGCAAAGCCTTTCCTCTAGTGACGTAGCGTGGGTGTAGGACATCTGCAGGAGGGAGATGCGTGGCTGAGTGCTCTCTGAAGTCCGCCGGAGAGAGCGGCACTCCAGGGTTTGGTTCTGGACTCAGCACGTGCCTGTAGAGGCGGTTCTGAATGAATCACGTCATCAAGAAGAAATGCACGAAGCCTCTGCTCTGTGTAGGGCACTGCGACAACGGTCCTTACCCTGGAGGGCCTGCCGGCTACCCAGAGCCTTTCCTGCTGCCTGAGCCGGTTAGGAATCGTGCTGGCTTGTCTTGCCCTGCAGTGACGGTGTGAAAGGCTGCTCTTTGGGCTTTTGTGTCGTTTAGCATGCTGGCCTCAGTCAGAGGAGTGTACATCCCCTACGTTCAATTTTTTTTTTTTTTTTTTTTGCGGTACGCGGGCCTCTCACTGTTGTGGCCCCTCCCGTTGCGGAGCACAGGCTCCGGACGCGCAGGCTCAGCGGCCATGGCTCACGGGCCCAGTTGCTCCGCGGCATGTGGGATCTTCCCGGACCGGGGCACGAACCCGTGTCCCCTGCATCGGCAGGCAGACTCTCAACCACTGCGCCACCAGGGAAGCCCCCCTACGTTCAATTTTGTAATAAAGTTTTAATTTTAGAAGACCTCTTGGATTACAGAAAAATTGCAACGTAGGTACAGAGTTCCCGTGTACCCCACATCCTGTCCCCCCTGTTGGTGACGTCTTACTTGAGTCTGGTATATTTGTCACAGTGGGTGAATCAATTTTTAAAGAATTACCTATATTTTATTTCTTTATTTCCAAACCTTCTTGCTATGGCCTTTTCAGTTACCTTTGACAGTGGGAGGAACTCTTGTTTACTCATGATTCAGAAACTTGAGTCGAACCAATAATTTGAATGGCCTCCCTCCCTGTGTTTTTGGGATTGTTTTGTCCTAAACCCTGTTTCTTACCTCCTGCAGAAATCATACAATGGATGCAGAAAAGAAAAATGCTGCAGAGGAAAATAAATATCAACTGGAATTTTATCAAGTCAATATGACCCTGATGTCAGTTATATGTGCCTTATTTAAAAAGTGTTATTCCCTAGTAAATGCAGTTTGTCAGACAGAAATCTTTTTTAAAAAATGGTTTCATGAAGGATAAATAATGAAAAGACTCTTTTTTATGGTGAAAAGATGGTGTATCATCACCAGTGATAACACAGTCCCCTATGATCCTCTGTGCCTCTAGATGGCACTGATTTTATACTGGCCTGTAGTTTACAATCTATACAGTTTGAAACAAGGAAGTCTCTTCTGGTTAAAATTATGCGTGTGTTCACTAGTGTGCTCTCTGGTCTCACGTCCCACTCAGCCGAACACAGAACTAGGAACCCCTTCTAGTTCCTGTTAAAGTACAGTTGTAACAGTCATTCAGGAACGACTTGGAGTTCGCTGGTAATTTTGTAAGTAAGAAGGAGGAGAGCATTTGCATCATGTAATCTGCAGTGAACTCCTCCTGAAAACCTTTTAAATGAGCCCCTCCCTTCTCTCCAAGTCCCTTTTTTTGTTGTCAGCCGGGAGTTGCTGGTCTGAGCCATTCCTCCAGGTAGAACTTAATTCTCCGACGCTCACGTTCCAGCACCTGGAAGTCTCAGAATCCTTCACAAAGACATCCTGTTTGTCATGCAGACGGCTCTTGTATTTCGTGGCACCTTTAGGTTTTCACTTCCCAGCCCGGTTATTATCCCCGCAAAAGAACCCCTTCTGCTCTCCTCAACTGCCAAAGGATTCTCTTTCCTTGTTACTCAGAGATTATTGTTTTTTATTTTTTTCCCATCTACTTAAGCTGGTAATCTTTTGAGTCAGATCCTTCTAAATAGAGTCACACAGCCAAATTAAACAGTTTTTCAATAGCAGCTTTGCAGAGATGCTTCATGCTGAGACGAAGCACAGCGGCAGCCCAGAGTGTCCTCTGGGTGCTGTTGTTGAGATTTTAATGCTCCTCCTTCTCCCCTCTTCCTCTTTATTAAAATGCCTGAAGTCATTGCTGTCACCTCATTCAACCTGTGTACTTTAAACTCTTTTGTTTGGCTGTATCACCTGTGACACTTTTCCATGAACGGAATCTTGGGTGATCCCTTCACCACTCATGTTTCCTGCACTTGCATTTGACATTGTGCAGGTAAGGATGCTGTTGTGGTCCGTCTCTTAGGGCTTTAGACGTTTGCTCTCTTACCTCGGGCAAAGATTGACTTAATGAATGTAGAATTTACTAGACTGGTGGTAAAGTAGGGGCTGATTGGCTGACCAGCTGGTTAAAATTTCAGATGCTGTTGCAGTGACCTGATTGTATTTGTTCTAATGTTCTAATGCAGAAGTGCTTTGTCACTGGAAAACATTGTATCTGTTTCTCATTCACCTTCCTAGACGTTGTCTTGATGCTGCTACCAGCTTCCTGTTCCCGTACTTCCTTAGTTTGTTGAGGTTATTCAGAAAATGAGCCTGGTTCTTTCTCTGTGGCATTGGGCCGGCCCCCAACCTGTTGCCTGAGCCCAAGCGTCTCAGGCAGAAGAGGTGGGATAATTTCATCAGCATTAAGGCCAAGTTAAGATGCAATGAACGTGTGCTCTCATGCATCCGCAGCCACACAGGGACTCCTTGAATTCAGGTTGTATTTTGATTATTCTATGCTCGGTCATCCTTCAGAGTTTTATAAGGTGAACAAGAGCATCACAAACCCGTGTCTTTTCCTTCCAGAGGGTTTCTTCTGAACCGCTTTTGGGTTTGAGCAGCACTTCTTCCTCTTTCTCACCTGCATTACGGTTATTTCTTTGTCTAGCTCTCAAAGCAGTTTTCCCCTCCTTTCTCTTGCTGTTTTCCTTTGGTTCTCTTCGTTCCTTGGAAAAGGAGGACAGGGCTGAGGTAACCTGCATCAAGCACTGGTGTCCTGATGGGGACCCAAGGGTCACCAGCCTCCCTACACCCGAGAGTGCCCCTGAGGGCCACGTGGCCTCCACCACGCAGACCCTTCCTGTTACTGGTGCAACGGTGTCGTAGCTAACGTTTGGTTCTGGTGCAATCCTCCTCAAGTTACTGTTCACACTGACGCACTGGCACGTATGAAGGCATTTGAAAGGCAGACCTTAATTTTCATCTTTTGAGGGATTGCTTGGCCCTTGTGCAGTAATAATGGCTTAATAGGGATAAACCGTCACTATTTTATGGAGGGTGCTACAGCAGCGTCAGTGTGTGGGGCCAGGCTTCCAGGCTTCTCCTCTCTCTTCATGCCTTCTGTCCAGTTCTTAATCCCATCCATCTGACCATAGATCGTTTTTACACCAAAGCCGAAGAGATGATCATGTGTATGCTGTTGTGGAAATAACCATGGAGCCTGGAAGATGGGGTCACAAATCAGAGTTTGGTTTGAATTCAGGCGTCTTCACTTGCTGTGCAACGATGGTCAGTTACTTAACTTCTGTAAGCCTCAAGTTCCCTGTATGAGAAATGGGGAAAGAATAAGGCTGGTGAGGATGAAGTGAAGCCCTAGAGTAAGTAAGGTAAGCTCTCAGTAAGGCAGCAAAGATAGTAAACAGTCACTAACTGTTAGCCAATAGTAGTCCAGGTAGCAGCTGCAGCGAAGTCAGTTACAGGGTCGTTGCATCTGCACGGAAACTCAGAGAGAGGCGGCGAGGGAGGGGGAGGGGTTGTTTAGCATTAATATGCAAGGTGGACGATATGGATTAAACCAGTGATCAATGGATAATTCTAAATGGCTGAATAGAAAAATGGCTGCTTTGGGAACCACAGACCAGCCCTAAATAACTGCTTGAAGTTTTGCTGTCATCCGAGCCCCATTTATACTTGCCCGCTCATAGGATTTTGCATGGATGTATGTTATTCTTCTGACCATTTGCCTTTTTATTTGCTTTTAAATGTGTGGTTAAAATCTGGGCCATTTTGAAAAATCCTTTTGGCTTTCTGAATTTTAAATTGAATTGGCTTTTGCAATCCATTTTTATTCTTAAGCCTGATTAGAATTAATTTCCCGCACCTGTTCTTTTCTCATTTGTGAACTACCTGCCCTGGCTTCTGTAAGCTGTTCCAGTAGGGGTGGAATTTGTCTTCTGGGTCGTTGAGGTTTCTGCAAGGACACTTAAGAAAATGTCAGAGAAATAGAAGAAATCCTAGTGGAAAAACAAATGACACAGCCTAATGTGTGCAGTTAATGGAAATCTAATTTAATTTTATCACCAGCGGATGTCTCTCAAACAGAAAGCTAAGTGAGAGGCAGCCACTTTAAGGGCCCTGGAACCAAGGCTGAGATGAGTGATTTATTCCCAGCGTGGGGACTAATTGGCTAAGTGATCTTAGCTTCTCTGGGTCTTCACCTCTCTGCAGTTCATTTCCTTATTTGGGGTTGGCTGGGCTGCTCTCTCAAGTCCCTTCTAGCTCCAATGTTACATTTCCTCTAGAAATAAGAGCTGACTTGTGTACATGGTTTTATTCTCCTGTGCTGTTTTGTGCTGACGGTGTTATGAATTACTGCTTTTCCTTCTTTCAGAGTTTTCCAAACTTTAGTCTTTAGTATACGTTATGGGTATTTTTTGGTTATACGTATGTATTGTAAATACTGTAGATATTCGTTTTTAAAAAGTAGTCTTCAAGTGACTGACTTCTTTTACTTAGCATTGTCCTAAGTTGTACTACCTGGGGAAAGATACTTTGAGATGATATCATCTTTCTCATCATCTTTTGCCCCAGTATCTTTATCATCCATTGCTAATTATTGTCTGAAATGATTACTACTCTGGTGTTTGCCAAATGATTGTTTTCTTTATCCATCATTCCTTTTAAAATTATTTTTTAGAATTTTACTTTTATGAAGATCTTTAATTGAATAAATGCATATGGGAGAAGGTAATCATTTATATTAGCATGGTTTCATGTGGATGTTTCTTTGTTTTGTGGGTTAGGGTCCATTACTAAAATTATTTGTTTTGTTGCTCAAATTGACCCAGATTCGGCCATTGGGAGCCTCTTCAAGTAGTCTGCAGTGTCCTTTGACATGTTCTCATCATTTTTTGGCCCCAAATGATGTCCCAGGTTCATTTTATATTTTCTCTGACCCAGCCCTGAAAGTCATTCATTTCTCTAACGAGCCTTGCTTTTTTTTTTTTTTTTTTTTTTAAATTAAAAAATGGTATTTAGAAGCCCAGACCTGAGTGCACCTATTGCTACTGGGATGTCACCACTTCTAGGTCTCCCTCAAAGGACAGAAGTGGGCAATATATGCACACCTACTTCTGTTTCTATATCTATCTGTATATGTGTTTAGAAACGTGAATTCATATGGGTACCTCCAATTCCAAGTCACTACCACGTGGCTTATTTTAGCCCCTCCCCATTTTCTTTGACAGTGACTGTGAGACACTTGGTTCCCTTTACCCACAATATATTTACTTACTCGATCAGTTCTTGAATGAACATAATGTAGTTTCAGAAAAGTGAACACATACCTCTGTGGAACAAAATTTACTATCTAGTGTACAATACTTGCTATGATTATTCTGTCGTTAACCTTAGAATATCCAGTTAAAATACTGGTTTTCAAATTTACTTTCTTTAATTCTTTTCTTCTCCACTCTCTTCCATGTGGCTATGTCAATTGTTTAGAGTAGAATTGGCTCTATTGTTGCTGATCGTATTCCATTTTGAGTTTTCACCACATCTGGGTGGATTTTAATTATTATTTAAAATTTTTGAGTACATAAAATATTAATGTGATTCCACAAGTCAGAACTATACAAAAAGTCTACTTAGAAGAGTGTCACTCCTCTCTTCGCCCCCTTCCCACCACCTCCTCTTTTTACTCCATCCTATTCCCCAGCTCTTTTCATTCTTCAGTCTGCTACCACCCACTTGCTGGTAGGCAGTGAATCTCTGTCACTTCTGATTCATCATTTCTATGAAGTTTGTTTATTTTTGTTTTATACTAATGAGCAGGTTCATGTATATTTTATTATTTTCCCTTCTTTCTTACTTGAAAAGTACCATAATAAGTTTTCAAAAAGTAGCATATAATGTATGATCTTCGCACTTTGCTTTTTTCACATAGCAGTGTAGCTCGGAATCATTACATATCACTTCGGAGACGTCACCCTCATTTTTTATTAGGTCTCTTAAGTACTCCATTGTATGGGTAGACCATAGTTTATTTAACGTCTCTCTTTCGTATGGACATTTCTTTGTTTCCAGTACTTCGCAATTATAAACAATGCTACAGTGAAACCCTTGTTACGTACATATTAATTCTGGAGATGTATTCAGGGTGAATAGCCAGAAGTAGAAGAACTAGGTCAGGAGGTGAACTGCAAATATAGTTTTGTTGGATATTGCCAAATTTACCTCCAAAAGGATTCTACCCATTTTCACTTCCATCAGCAGTGTATGAGAGTACATCTTTTCCCAAGCCTCACCAAAAGAATGTTGTCTTGCTTTTTAATTTCTACCAGTACAACAGTTTAAAAATAATATCAGTGTTGTTTTAATTTGCATTTCTCTGTTTGAATATGTTTTCATAGGTTTAAGGGTCATTTTCATATATATAGATATATATATATATATATATTTTTTTTTTTTTGGTGAATTGTCTGTTCATGTATTTCTCCCATTTTTCTATTGAATTTTTGGCCCTTAAACCAATGAGTTTATTCCACTTTCACTCTCTCTTCTTCCATTTTTTGGTTATATTATTTCTGCTTTGTCATGACATATAAGAATTGTATTTTAATCTTCCAACTTAATATCTGGCTTTGTTTTAGTCTCAGATCTACAATTTCATGTATTAATGTGTTACCCATCAGTTTTTTTTTGGGGGGCGGATTTGAAATTTTCCCACTTATCTGTTGCTTGAGTAAAGCCCATGCTTTGGTGGATCCTTCAGAAAGAGCTCATTCATGTGAAATTCCCTGTGCTCTTTTATGTTTAAAGCTTTTTCTATAGACTTGGTACTGAAAGGCCAGCGTTGCTGGGTATAAAATTCTTGGTCCATTTTTTTTTTTTTTGAGTTTGAAAATGTGAGGTCATTGTTACCTTTTTTGTATTTTGTTTTTGAAGAGTCTGATGCTAGTCCAGTGGCTTTGCCTTTCTAAGTTGTTTGATCTTTTTGCTTGGAGGCCTTGAGGATTTTTTTCTTTTCATCTTTGAAGTCTAATAGTTCTACTAGGATATGTGTTATATTTGGTTCTTCAGGTATCCATTTTACATGGTGCCCATTATTTCTCCTCCGCTGTTTTGTTTTTCCTCTTTCACTGACTCCAATTATATAAACGTTATTTCTTCTTTGCCTGTCTTCCATTTCCACCATTTTCTCTCGATTCTTCTTTCTTTATCTCATTGTCCTTTTTCTTGGTTGTTTTCCTTCTTTTCTTCAATTCTTGCTAAAAATCTTTGAATCCATTATTCCTTGCATATCTTGTAATTTAAACTTAAGTTCTGAGATGATTTTTTTTCCTTCTCTTTCTTTCCTCAGTTCACAGTTTTCTGTTTTTCATTCAGTTTTGTTCTTAACATTTGCATTTCTGGCTCAAGCAATATTCCCAAATGCTTGTTTGAGCATATTTAATTTAGTTTGCAAGTATCATCTTACACTTTTCTTCTGCTTCTTGATTTTCTTTTTGGGGGGAAGAAGGTTAGATTTTCATCATTTGAGCTGTTTTGAGTAAATTTTTTAATTTTTTAATTCTTTGTGATAATTTTCTATCGTTCTGTTGAATTTTTTTTGTTCCTTTTTGTGGGCTGTTGGTTGTTTAGATTTTGTAGTTCTCTGGCGCCCTCTTCTGTTAGTGTAGCAAAGTGCAGAGTCTTCAATGGAATTTTTTTGTTTGTTTTAGTGGAAGATGAGGAATAGGTTTGTAAATCCTCTAATTTTTTAGGTTTGTTTTATTTTGTGCAACCCTAAATTTTCTCTTTTGCCTCTTTTACTCCTCCCTACCCAATGACCAAAAAATATCTTACTTTCTTTTGCCCCTTTCTCTTCCATTGTAACCATGCCTTTTGAAAACTGTAGCTTCAAATTGGGCATACATTTGAGTCCCTTTTCTGTAGTCCCTCATCAGATCTGCTAGGATACTCTTAGGATGTTCACACTTACTCCTCCTGGTGGTGATTTTAGGTCAACCTAGTTCCTCACTGGTTCCCTTCTTCTCTCTTCCCCTCAGTTTTTCTCAGCTTGTCCTTAATTACCCCAAACGAAAAGAGCAGGGTGGGAGTATAATAGCACTCTTTCTCTATGGCAGTTAGCTTTGCTTCCTTCCTTTCTTCCTTCCTTCTTTTTTACATACAATTATTTGAAGTTGGGTCACTGTTCTGTTTCCTTCTGAGGGCATGGTGTTTAGTAGTTTAATTTTCTGTTGTTGTTGTTCCAAGTTATTTTTAGAGGAGATATTGAAAGACATAGACTTTGGCAGCTGCATTGTCTTTAGCTCTCATAGGAATAATTTGAGACCTTGGGAAGTAGAATCTTTTTTGTGAAAAGATTTGTGTTTGATTCTGCTGAGCACTTAGAGGAACCAGCACTCTGGGGTTGCCTTAGTCCATTTTCACAGCCTGAAGTTCTCTCTGTTACCCAGGTAAGGTGACACTTGGCTGGAAGTCTTTATAAGAACTAGTCACTTGTCTATTCATTCTTACAATGAGGATACGTCCTTCAGAGCACTTATCTAGCATCCCAACTTGGTCAGACACTGTGGGCTTCCAGTTTGGCCTCCCTTTTATTGATAAGCTGTCATAAGCAATGTTCAGTGTCCATTTGAAATTGGGATAGGCAGATGGTCTCAGTATTTCTCTCTGGCTTTGTGCTGGGCTTTTTTCTGGCTTTGTGCTTCCTCACAGAGTTTTGTGTAGTAAATCCTTTCTATTGTGTTACTTCTTTGATGCTTTTAAGAATTTTTGTATTTTTTAGTAGCTTTATCAGGAGATTTGGTTCTAATTATCCAGCCCGTTATTACCTTGAAACAGCAATTGTTTCATTCTTTTATTAAAATAATTTTTGATTTCATGGGACTTTGGGTGGAAAGAATGATAGATTGATTTGGTCAGTTCTCCATGTTGAGTCAGTTTCCCAGCAGGTGAAGACCTGCTTTGTTGTTAAAGATGGAACACTTTATTTTAGTGCTTAAGCAGCTTCAGACTGATGACAGCTGTGATTAGTAATGGTGATTGTGATGACAATGAGGACGGTGTGTTAGCCATTGCAATGTGCCAGGTACTCCATGCTTTTCATGCATTATTTTATTTAATTATCATGAAGTCTCTTAATTTATTATTCCCATCTTTCAAACCATTACCTGAAGCTTAGCTCCCATATCACTTTTTGGAGTTTACTAGATAGCAAATGGCAGAAACACATTTCAGGCCTTGTCCTGACCTTTGGAATTACAGGGTAGCAAAGTCCAGCACACTTCCAGTTTAGGAGGGCCTCATAGGACTTCGTTCCTAGACTGTGCTTTCTTACCTAGCCTCAGGTCACACTGTAAGGACAGTGAAAACCCGGTTCACTGGTATTTCCAGTAGCATGCAGAATAATGTGTCTTGTGAGGAAATGACTGCAAAGAAGTTAGTGCAAAAGGAAAATGGAGAGATGAGCAAAGATCAGAATGGTGTCTTTTAATTTCCTAAAGACGCTCCATTACATGTAGCATAGTGCTTTGTTCAAAGTTGATTCCAAATGAATGTTAATATCAGGATGTTCATTGACTCTTAAGACTTACTGGGTTTTGTTTCCACATTATGTTTTTTGATATAGACTGGTCACGATACTCTTTTTATTTATTTATATTATTTCTCTTGGTTTACAGTTATTTGCTGGCGTAAAGGATGGAGAAAACCTGCAGCTTTTTGAACAGAGTTCTCGCTCTGCCCGTAAACA
The DNA here is from genome assembly GCF_002837175.3 of Physeter macrocephalus. Taxonomy (NCBI): domain Eukaryota; kingdom Metazoa; phylum Chordata; class Mammalia; order Artiodactyla; family Physeteridae; genus Physeter; species Physeter macrocephalus. The sequence continues at coordinate 104,986,444 of NC_041231.1, read as the reverse complement.
GGAGACACATACCCTGGAGGCCACGAAGCTTGTAGAGTTTGACCTTAAGCAAACACTTACCAGGCTTATGACACATCTTTTTGGAGATGGTACGTACTAAATGCCTTTGTCTTTGGGGACCTAAATATTCAACAGTTACCATCTTCCTGAAATCATTAAGCCTACTGTGTCTAGACTTTTTGCTCTAAGTTGTGTCTTAATGGTTTAGGTCCTTAGTGAGGTAGAACTTATGGATTTCCTGGTTCGTTCTGTTTGAGGAGCAGGAGGATATGGAAATGCAATTAGCTAGAGAAAGGAAAATGATTACAGCCGTTCGTAAGAATGATAATGGATTGAGCTCAGTATCATGGATGGGGAGGAAGGGAACAGGCTGATTAATGTCAGAGTATTAATATACCTCAGCCGTTGCTGAAGGGGTGACTGCGTGTTTGTTTCACCTGCTGGGATGCTTCTCAGGGGAGACGCAGGGCGGGGAGGGGAGGTGCCCCAGCCAGGCCCATGTTAGGAACTTGAAGGATGAGGGGATGGTGTCCCAGGAAGCGTGCTGTGTGCTCTCATAGCGCTCGCAATGGGTACGTGTTCACAGTGCCCTGGGGCCGGGCTGTTCTCCCTCACTCCGAAGGGGAGTGCCGTGCTCTTACTTCAGGCATTTCGGGGCGTCATTTAATTGTTTTATCTGGGGTCGGGGTGCTAGATGCTGAAAAATGTCTCGGTAAACCTGTCTGGGTCCCAGCAATCTGGATGTCCTTTAGCATAGTAATGGCCATAGTAGTGATGATGACAGTGAGAGAGAGAAATTAATAGTGTCTAATGCTGCATTGAGCACTTTTACAAGGATTTTTTTGTTCTGACCTGCATCTGTGCCATAGGTGTTATTATAATCTCCATTTTTCTTTGGAGGAGGGAACCCGGACCCAGAGCAGTGAAGTACCACGTGACCACATTGGAGCTCGGGAGTATCTGAGGCCTGGTTTGAGCCCTGTCGTTTTGACTTCCGAGCCCATGTTAGAGGTTAGCTCCTTTGAAAGGAGAGATAGAGATCATTTCCATAATATTCCTCGACTGTGAGGCTTACGGAAGCCGTGATGTTAAAAAGATGGGGCCTCCCCCTGGGTGTTGCCTTCCAACTCCCTCACCCTCTGACCCCTGTAGCTGGTCGGGGTATACTCTGTTACATTTCAGATACCAAGATCACTTAGAAACTTCACATTCAGTCTTTCTTTAATTAGCTAATAATAGGAACTGCCTCAGCAGGCCTCAGAATTACTCAACAACTCATTTTTTTTTTTTTTTTTTTTTTTTTTTTTGCGGTACGCGGGCCTCCAGGGAATCCCCTCAACAACTCTTTTTATACTTGTTTTTATGGTCTGAGCTTTTTCCTCTTTTAAATTGTTAGTGTTGTATTCCTTTGTTCTTGAAAAGCAAAATTAAAAATTAGAACACACTATTTCCTTGTGGCAATTTCTTGTAATTACAGCTGCTTTAGTGTCAGGGGTTTTTTTCCCTCTCCAAAGCAGTTGATTATTTTCTGCAAACATTTCAATTGCACCAGCATCCTAAGGCTGTTATGAGAGAGGTTATCAGTTTAGAATCAGAAAGAAAGAAAATGCCCTTTAGACAGTTAATATGCTTGTGGAATACACTGACATTTTAAACACTTCTAAATGGTTTCCCCTCTGTTTTCTACCGTGTTTAGCATATCACTTCTTTCAGAGCAACTAAGGTGGGGTTTAGGAGTCCTCACACTGTGGTTTCATTTGCTGCCCTTCACGGTTTACAGCCGTCTCTGGCACAGTCCCTGCTGAGCACTGGAGTTTCCCTTTAGGAGGCGCTGGCCTCATAGCACAGTTTGGATGAACGCGTCTGAAGGAGAAGTGGATTGTGATCCTCTGCTGCCGGCTAGGTGTGTTGCTGTGGGCAAGTCGTGTCTCTTCCGTTTAAGAGCAAAACAGGCTCGCGGTTGTCACTGAGATGCACCCGCGGCTCCCGTCCCAGGACCCTGCTGGTGGAAGTGCAGGTGGCCTCAGCCGTCAGCTCCCTCCGGGGCCGCCGCAGCTGTGGGTAAAGGACAGTGCCCTTCCCAGAGCTGCCCACAGCCAAAGACTGCTTGTGGGAGGAATATAAAGGCCCAGCAGTTTACCCCCAGCCACCAGCCCCTGCCCACCCCCCTCCAGCTCCATCATCCCCCCTCCCCCTCCCCCTCCCCCGTTCACCCCCCATGGGGCAGTTCTGATGGGCGGTGCAGGCCGCAGAGCTCTGGCGAGGTTAACGCTCTGTTGGGCCTGATTGCAGTTGGTTGACTCCCCCGCCTGCAGTTGCCTCCCTCTTCCTTCCATAGGTGCTGATTCTCCCAAAATAACTTGCTTGTCAACCCAACCTCCAAAGGGTCCGTATGCGGCCCTTACGTTGCAGGGCTCTGTATTATGAATGTTGTCCTGGTCGGGAGTGAGGTCAGTCGGTAGTGAGGATACTGTGTCTTCCGTATCTTTTCGTCTTTTTCTCTGTCCACGAATCCCTGTTAATATAAATGAAGTGCAAGTGATTGAGAATAATAATTGGGTTTACGGTTGTTAGTCCTACTTTGTTCCCAAGACCGAGTCACATTTACAGAGTGCTGAAGCATGTCACTTTCATCATTTTGAAGCGTGCTCTTTTGGGCTGTCTGGTGTTACCTGATTTGGAAAGGGTCATCTTACATCTGGAGGTGGAGTAGCAGAGCGGCGGCTGCCTCAGGCCGCGTGGAGCTGTCTCTGCTCCTTGGGGCTCGGGTGTCGTCCAGGCCGGCTGCGCTTTCAGATGAAACCTGGCTGGCAAGGTCCGCCTGTCGGAGCCTTGGATCACACGCTCTGAGATGGGGCTACAGAGAGCCTTGCCTTGTGCTGAGTACAGATACTCAGTGGAAAGAGGACATCACCACCTTAGGACTCAGGTAGAGAGAGACTTAGGACCTACCTTGCCTTAGGAGTCTGCTGAGTGGAGAAAATACCTACTAGCGTTAACCTTTCTGGCCTAAGGACCTGGTACAAGGAAACTGTTTGGGAGAAAGCGTGAGAGAGCCGTGATTGAATTAACTGGAATGCTTTGAAGGAGCCTAGAAAAGTTGATGATTCTCTGGTGACTGGGTAGGGATAAGAAACAGGTTCCCTACCCTAGAGAAATAAGAAGTTGAAATCGTGTGGGGTTTTATGTTAAATGAAATGAAATTATTGGGCCTCGAGGTACAGTGAAAAAAGTACTTAAATTTTTCAAGATACTTTAATCAGGACAGCTAATGTGCCTGTTTCATACTCTTTCTACCTGTAGGGGGTTGATACACAGGCAACCTGGAGACATTAAGATCTATGGACGAGGGGCTTCCCTGGTGGCGCAGTGGTTGAGAGTCCGCCTGCCGATGCAGGGGACGCGGGTTCGCGCCCCGG
>NC_041231.1:104954012-104982966 GCF_002837175.3 Physeter macrocephalus | reverse complement strand
CTGCGCGCCCGGAGCCTTTGCCCCCCAACGGGAGAGGCCACGACAGCGAGAGGCCCTGCATACTGATTAAAAAAAAAAAAAAAAAGATCTATGGACGAGGGAAAGTTCCTTCTCTGCTTAGGTTCGTAGGAAGCTCAAATTCTTGATACATATATATATTTCATCACATTTGAGAAATTTCGGTAAATTATTTCTTCAGATATTTTCTGTTACTCCCTCCCCTTGGGGACTCCAATTACATGTATATTTGGCCACTTGAAACTTTTCCACAGTTCACCAGTGCTCTGTTCACTTTTCTTTCAGTATTTTTTTTCCTTCTGTGTTTCATTTTGGATAGTTTTCATTGCTATATCTTTAAATTCATCAATCATTTTTTTTTCCTGCAATGTCTAATCTGCTGTTAATTCCATCCAGTGTTCTTTTCACCCCATTTTCTAGTTTCAGTTAGTGTCTTTTTTAGAATCTTCTTTATCTCTACCTAACATTTTCAGTCTTCCCTTTAGCTTTGTGAGTGTACTAAATATCATTATCATGCGTATTTTAGTGTCTTTTTCAACTAGTTCTGTCATCTGTGTCATTTCTTGGTGAATTGCTATTCCTTTTTCTCTACTTGATGTTTTTTTTCCTTCTTCTTTGCATGCCTGATAACTTTCTGTAGGATGCCCGACATTGTTAACTTTACCTTGTAACGCATTGTATATTTCTGTATTCCTAATAATCTCTCTGAGCTTCGTTCTGGGATTACTCAGAAACACTGTGATCCTTCCGATCTCCTTTTAAGCCTTGTTAGGCAGCACCCGTGTAGGGTTTTAGTCCGGGATTAGTTTTTCCCACAAGCAACTTAAGACCCTTCTTAGTACTGTAACTGATAACCCATGAATTATGAGGTTTTCCACACGGCTGTTTGGGAACTGGCCCCTTTCTGGTCTTTGTGAGCTCCCAGCATTATTCCTGCTAATCCTTTTGTGTGGTCTGTTCCCTGGCCTCGGGGAGTTTCTTCAACACACCTGCACTGACATTTTCATTTGTATTGAATCTTCTGCAGATCTTCAGACTTCTCTCTCTACAGCCCTCTTCTTTCACCCTGACCTGTGAACTCTCAGGACAGACTGTTTCCTCAACCTGGGAAGACTTCTGGGCTCCCTGTGTTTTCCTCTCCCGGGGCAGTGTTAGGGCTCATCTTTCAGGGATCAGTGTCCTTGGTTACCTGACATCCAAGGTCTAGTGTGGCATTGTTTCATATATTCTGTCTTTAAAAAAATTATTTTATTTTATTTATTTAGTTTTTTGAAACTGGGGGCTGGTGTTTTCCTTTTCAAAGAAGAATTTCATCAGGAGATAGATAAAATCCTAAAGATGCGTTGTTTAGGTCTGGTTTACAAAAGGATTGCCTTATGATTTTTTTTCTTTGGAACAATCAGTGAATTGTGCTTTCATGGATCTCTTGGGGTAACTGAAATACACTTATTTTACCCTCTCAGGCTGTTTTATAAAATTAGTCTCCTCTGGGGTGACTTCAGGTTTGGTTGTTGGTTGTGTCGGCTGTCTTACTTAGCAGTCACGTAGCTGGAATTATGGTCTGCAGGTCATGTTCAGTGGAAGATTTTGTTTTTGTTTTTGTCCCTTTCTCTGCTTTCCTCCCTCCTGCCCTCCCCGCTTTGCTTATTTCTCCCCTCTGTGGGTTTACACTGAGCTCTTCCGACTTTAAATCCAGAACGAGGTTTTGTAGGGACCTGTCAGATGTACTCACCAGCCCTGATTTAGGGACATGGCAGGTCCAGCGCCCAGGGCTTGGCTCTCCAAGCTTACAGCTCTTCAGAGCGACAGCCCCAGGCTGTATTTGGTGACGATTTTTGTCGCCCTTCTTTCACCGGCATGGAGCCTCTTCCGTCCCAGCTTCTGACTGCAAGCTTTTAGCCTCACTCAGATGCCAAGCCAGCAGCACGTTATCCTGCAGGAGGCAGGCTCCTGGCATCTCTTCCTGATTGTGGACCCCAAGCCCAGCAACACTGTGATTTATCCCCTCTCCCTGTTTGCTTTTCTGTTCTGTTTCTGGCCAATGGAGGTATTTCTCTTATCTTTGAACATAGACCATGGCTTTTTGGTTTTCTCCTTTTTCTCCTACCTGTCGTTGTGTGTTAGGAGAACAAGGAGGCCGATGGTGCCTTCTTGGCCTTGGAGGGCGCTTTGCTTGGAAGCTGAGTTAGTGCAGTTTTCATGGTCTGCTCCAGTGGAGGGCAGCATTGGGCTTTGCAGTCTGACACCTGATTTTGAATTCTGATCTTGGCATTTTCTGTGTCAACTTGGATTAGATATGTAAGCTGTCTCCGTCAGAGTTCCTCCATCTGTGAGATGGGAACAGTGGTGGTTATTGTGCAGTGTTTATGGCAGCCTGGCATGAGTGTAAAGGTTAAGCTGAAGGAGGCATGTGAGTATTTAGCATGTGGCACCAGAGTAAATAAACCGCAGACGTCGGTGACCTTAGCGTGCACTTGAGAAATGTTTCTTTTTCTTCATATTTTTATAAACACCTGAGAGAGTTTAGATCATGGTCTGATTTTCAGCGACATTCATTTCAAAAATCACCCACTGAGTATTTAGATTCTTTACACACTTTTCCTTACTGAACTGTCACCAAGACTCTGCGAGATGAATATTATTCTTATTTTGAACGAAGCTGAGGCAGTGAGAGCTTAAGGAACTTGCTCGAGGTTGCTCGGCCTCAGGTGCTGGAGCTGGATCTAGTTAGGAGTCTAGGATTTTGCTCTTGCCGTGCCTGGTGGACCCGCCCACGTCTCTGGGATCAGACGCGGGAGGCGGAGGGTGAACCTTCTGTCTGCCAGGTTTGTCTGTGGAGCCGTCCTGTGCCAATGGGTCGGGGAGGAAGGTGAGGACAGAGGGCGCGTGGCTGTGGCTCTCCCCTGGACCAGGTTCCTCTCAGGCTGTCCCCTCTGCTCCCCGTGTCGCCAGAGTGTGGCCCCGTACCCCAGTGCCTCGGACCCCACACCCACATTTAGGATGAGGGAGCATTGAATTGTGCTGCACTCCGTTTCTAACCCCACTGCGAGGTAGAGAAATGGTAATATCATTTTAAGATCCAAGCCCTAATCAAGAGGATTCCTGCGTATGGGAGTCTGAAACGACACTTCATCTCACTCCTCTTTCCACCAAGCAGAAGACCCATAGCAGTGGGGCCAGTTACACTGTCAGCAGCAGTGGGAGAAGTTGCTGGCCTTTTCTTTTTCCCCTAGTACTCTGCGTCTGTCTCAGCAGAGGGGAGTCACTGTGGCTGAAACAGCTCTCACATCCCCCACTGTGTGCTATGGCGTACATGGTCCCATGCGCGCATCCTCTACAAGTGGGTGTGCTTCTGTGTGCTTTACTGCACAAGGACTGTATAGAGTGCAGTAGTACAGTGTCTTTAGTTCCAGCCCAGGATGTCTGGAAGCAAGTGTAAAAGCAGCAGTGATGTAGCTGGTACTACTGTACTTTTCAAGGGACTGTACTGTGAGATTAAAAATGTTTTCTTTATTTTCTGTCTTTGTTTTTTATGTATTATTCGTGTGAAAAGTATTATAAACCGGGCTTCCCTGGTGGCGCAGTGGTTGAGAGTCCACCTGCCGATGCAGGGGACGCGGGTTCGTGCCCCGGTCCGGGAGGATCCCACATGCCGCGGAGCGGCTGGGCCCGTGAGCCGTGGCCGCTGAGCCTGCGCGTCCACTGGGCCTGTGAGCCGTGGCCGCTGAGCCTGCGCGTCCGGAGCCTGTGCTCCGCGACGGGAGAGGCCACAGCAGTGAGAGGCCCGCGTACCGCAAAAAAAAAAAAAAAAAAGTATTATAAACCTATTACAGTACAGTACTACACAGCCGATTGTGTTAGTTGGGTACCTAGGGTAACTTTGTTGGACTTAACGAATAAATTGGACTTAATGAACGAATGTGCTCTGGGACCAGAACTGGTTCGGATGTAGGGGACCTTACTGTAACACTGTGTTAGTCTGAGGTGTATGACATAATGATTGGATACATGTATATATTGCAAAACGATCACCATAATAAGTTTAGTTAACATCAATCACCTCACATACTTAAGAGTTTTTTCTTGTGATGTCACCGATGCCCTATTTATACAGGGAAGTGTATACTCTTACAGTGTTTCGATTTTGAACCCTGTGAATATATTACTGTCCAAAAAAATTTTTTTTAAGAAAGCTATGAGAACAGAGCAGTACTGAGAACTGTGAAAAATTGCCTGTCCGCTGCTTGGTACGTATTCAGTGTAAAGGGCTGTGGGTCTGATTGAAATCAAGCCGAAGCAGAAGAGATGGAATTGTCAGACGCATTTGACAGCGAGGCCGGGTAGTTTCTCTAGTCAGCTTGTGCTCACCTGGGGTGGTCCCGGGTTTTAAGGGTTTCTTTTTAGCCAGAGAGCACCCTCCATCCTTTTTCTCCCCGGCTTCGCTTTCCTTCCTTGGGTGCCGGCCGTGTCTGGTGTAGAAAGCAGGAGAGTCAGAGTTCTGCTACATTCAGCTGTTGCTTGGGTACCAGCATTGAAAAATTAATGCCCAAGAGCAGTTATTAATTGCGTATTTGTATAGCCGATATGGAAAAGTCTCTGCTTCAGTGGAGGGTAGCCTTGGTAGCATATATAAAATCACTGGTGTATGCTCTGGTCTGGGCCACCAGCCCTTTCAAATTTAGATTCTGACAGCTCTGGGAGGTGGTTCTGATAACACAGTCCCACCTTTAAATATAAGGGGTATGGGAAGCAGAGAAAGAGTCCCTTCATGAGTGAGTAAGTCAGGGAAATGAATCACAAGGTGTGTTTAGATGAGATCTGTGAGGAAGGCGGGTTGGGTGGCCTGGAACGGCATCTGTTGAACGTGTCTGTGTTGAGCGTTAGGCGGCTCAGTACTGCCTTGGCGGCAGGGCTTGGTGGCAAGGGGCCGGGCCCCTGCCCCGCCCCCTGCACCTGGCCCGGCTTGGTCTTCCCTGGTACGTGGTGCTGGCGTCCTGTGCCCGCGCCCCTGGTTCCCTGCCGTCGGTCGGGCCGGCAGTGTCCTGCCAGAGCTGGGAGAATTCAAGTTCTTGCTAGTCCTTTTCCCTCAGGCTCAACATCACTATCCATTTTTTTTTTAATTGAAGTATAGTTGATTTACAATGTTATGTTAATTTCTGCCGTACAGCAAGGGGATTCAGTGATACATATATGTATTCCTTTTTTATATTCTTTTCCATTATGGTTTATCACAGGATACTGAATATAGTTCTCAGTGCTATGCAGCAGGACCTCGGTGTTTATCCATCCCACATGTAACGGTTTGCATCTGCTGACCCCAGCCTCCCACTCCATCCCTCCCCCACCCCCTCCCCACTGGCAACCACCAGTCTGCTCTCTATGACACCACGATTCTGAAGGAATGCTCACCAGTCATTTCTGGGGTCCCAGCTGAGGGAACGATCCTAGACTTTGGGCTCTCAGCATCCTCCTTCAGGAGAGAAAGCAGAGCAGGTGCCCGCATCTCCAGAGAGCATCTCTGCCTCTGGGAAAACAGGGGCTTGCTAGGCCCTCTGCTCCCAACCACCGGGCAGAGCAGCTGTTGCTGTACAGCATGGAGATGGGGCAGCTGGGCTCAGAGAGGTTGATTAACCTACCCACGGTTTCACAGCAAAAGGGGCAGGATGAGACTTGAATCCAGGTTTTTGGTTTATTCTTCTACTTGGCTGTAGCCTAAAAATTAATATATAATTTTTGACAGTTGGTGTAATCTCACAGGGTTCTGAGACAATTTTTAAAAAGCTCTGAACTTCATTTGTAAATATGTTTTAGTAAATTATTATTATTATTATTATTATTTATTTATTTTTTTTTTTGTGGTACGCGGGCCTCTCACTGTTGTGGCCTCTCCCATCGCGGAGCACAGGCTCCGGACGCGCAGGCTCAGCGGCCATGGCTCACGGGCCTAGCCGCTCCGCGGCATGTGGGATCCTCCCAGACCGGGGCACGAACCCGTGTCCCCTGCATCGGCAGGCGGACTCTCGACCACTGCGCCACCAGGGAAGCCCTAGTAAATTATTACATCCAAACCAAAAAGAAAAAGACAAACACACACATAAAACAGCAAAAAGAAAGAAAGAAGTTTGGCATTATTTTCCATTAGGTATATAATATATGTACATTTAATTTAATTTAAACTAATCACAATAAGGAGAATAGTGTAATGCATAATGAGTCCATATGATTTGGACATGTTTACCAAAACTTTCCCTCTATTAATGTATAATTCAAAAAGCCTAGTTCTTAATGGATTTTTTTCACAGACTCCTGATACTTGACGTGTGAAATAAGCCATACTTAACATAGTTTTTAGGTGGTTATTCAATATCACATCTTTTTTTTTTTTTTTGGTGGTACTCGGGCCTCTCACTGCTGTGGTCTCTCCCGTTGCGGAGCACAGGCTCTGGACGCACAGGCTCAGCGGCCATGGCTCACGGGCCCAGCCGCTCCGCGGCATGTGGGATCCTCCCGGACCGGGGCACGAACCCGCGTCCCCTGCATCGGCAGGCGGATTCTCAACCACTGCGCCACCAGGGAAGCCCCAATATCACATCTTTGATACACGCTGCATGTCAAGATGTTTTTTCAATCTGCTATAATAATCCTTACTATAATTTTGAGGTTATGGGGAGAAAACAAGAAGAAAGTGTATATTTGGGGTTAATATAAAAGTAATTAATAAATGATTCTACCACCAGTTATGAAAAAAATTACTGTTATGTGTCAAAGTAACTAAAATTTAAATTGCTAGAATATGTAAAAGAATATGGTATTTTGATAAAAATTATACATTAACTAATATAATTTACCTTTAAATAATGACTATTTATGTTTGAAGTATAGCCGTAGGCTTCTCAAAGATGGGACTTTGTAGATTTTGCCATTTTCCTGTTTATGTGAAGGAAGACGAATTTAAGAACTGAAGAAATCCTTAAGGTAGTAGAAAAAGGAAGTGAATGGTTTATGGATTCGGCATTCTTTGCAGGGTCACAGGTTTAAAAAGGATCTGGGGGCTTCCCTGGTGGCGCAGTGGTTGAGAGCCCGCCTGCCGATGCAGGGGACGCGGGTTCGTGCCCCGGTCCGGGAGGATCCCACGTGCCGCGGAGCGGCTGGGCCCGTGAGCCATGGCCGCTGGGCCTGCGCGTCCGGAGCCTGTGCTCCGCAACGGGAGAGGCCACAAGTGAGAGGCCCGCGTACCACAAAAAAAAAAAAAAAAAAAAAAAAGAAGTTTTTATCCAAAGTTATAATGTTTTGTAGTTTTACAAGTGGTAAAGCCAAAGTCCTTTGATAAAAGAAGGTTCCTAGAGAAGGGCAGAGACAGTCACACCGCTGTTCAGTTCAGTCCTTGTACTTTGACACCACTGGCACCGACAGCTCGGATGGGTGTGCACACAGGAGAGGTTGAGTTCAGGCTTAATGAACCCTGATAATAGAGTTACTTGTGGTTATTTTGAGCGTTACTAGTGTTTTCAAGTTGCTTTCTCTGACTGGGGGGAACCTGAGCTTTCTAGGTGTGAGGTATAAAGAGATAAACTTTACCCAAAGGAATAAAATAAGGAAATACAGGAAAATTAATTTGTGTAGACCATACCTAACTTTGTTCCAGTCACTTAGTGGTGTTGAATTATATGAAATCATCATGTTAACCCTGAAAACTCGCCTTGCTTTTGGTAAAATTTGATCCAGGTATAAAAAGCCATGTGTAAATGATTTGTTTTTCTAAATTGTTCTCAGAAGGTGATCTGTGCTCACCTGCCAGGAGTTACAAAAAGAACGAATTCGCATGGTTGTGTCTGCCCGTCCTCTGTGCTCAGTTATACATCCCAACCCTTTACACGTTTCTGTTTGCCAGTGGGGTTGTCTCTGGAGCTTTTTCATACAATATTGGTGGGGGATTATTGGTCCCAAAGATGGATGAGCACACAGGTGTCCAGGTCCCTTCTTCGCAGAACTCAGTGGCAAGTAGGCAACTGGTCTGCACGTAGGGGCTTCTGTACAGAAATGTCAGGGGACTTGAAGACACTGTCCCAACATCTACATTTTTTTCCCGGGTAGAAAAAATGTTGGCGAAATTTCCTCAGTAATGGCAACGAATGAACTGTTGACATGCACAGCAACATGGGTGAATCTTAAAATAATCACACCGAGTAAAAGAACCCGGACAGAAAAAGAATACATTCTGTGTGACTGCATTTTCATAAAGTTCTAGGCAATGCCAGCTCGTCTGTCATGACAGGGAGGAGGTCAGTGGTTGCCTGGGGATGGAGGGCTGGTGAGGAGAGGCGGGGGTGATGGGCAGGTGGGGAGTATTACAGAGGGGCATGAGGAAACTTTGGGGGGTAATGGACATGTTCCTGATATTGATAGCGATGATGTTTCATGGAGGTATACGTATGTCAACACTTATCAACCGTGTGCACTGTATGTACGTGGAGTTTAATATTTGTCTGTTATACCACATGTATAATAAAAGGGGGAAATATTGTATTACGACTGTAAACAGAAGTCAGTTGTCACTTGCCACTGACAGCAGGTATCTAGAAAAACAAATGCAACTAAAACAGAACAATGAAAGAAAAACCTATGTTCTCCTATATCATTTTGAGCATAGCAAGGGCTCCTTTGTTTTATAACTCTGTTCGTATGTGACTTTTGATTCTTGAAATATCTTTCTCGATGGGCAGGGAATTATGTTTTAATTGTCAAGAGCAGGAGTTTTGGAGTCGGGCAGCCCCGGGTGTGGCCTGCTCACCTGCTAGCCGTGTGCCTATGGGCAGGACACACAACCTTCCTAATAGTTTTTCCGCCTGTCTATGAAATGGGAATGGTAGAGGTGTAGTAAGTGCTCAATAAACGGAAGCAAGTTTTGTTACTGGTTTTATTCAGTGCCTGCACTGAGGACTCTGGGTGTCCTCACAGTGGGCCTCTGGCTGTTAGGTGACCTCCTGTTCTGCCTTCTCTTCTTAGTGACCTCTGCTCTTTGCAGGCTTTACTTGTTTTGAATTCATTAGTCTTTTCCTTTGTTAAATGATTATATTATTGTTTGTAAGTGACATATTTATGATTGCGTATTGAGAAATTCATCCTGGCATTTGGCATGTACTTTTTTGGTTTGTCTTGGATGTGAGTATATTTATCATTCATCTCTAGAAAAAAATGTTTTGACTTTTAAAACTGTGTTGCTCGAATTTAGTGGATCTTATTTTATTTAACCTTTTATTAGCTCTTATAAAGTTAGTAAAAATTAATATATCTATTTATGGAAGTGAAAGTTGATTAGTTTATCCTGAATTAGTCATATTGTTGATATGTAAGTTTGAAGAACAGTAAAAGTATTTTTTCTTTAACTCTGAGCAGATGTCATTTTCACTTATAGAAACTAGCAGAATTACCTGCTTTCCCATTATCTTGACCTAATTTTTTCCTCTGCCCGGTGGTTGCAGGGATTTGGCAGGTGATTGATTTGGTTTTAGAGGGTCCTGGAGCTACACAAAGTGTTTTTCATATTGGAAAAGACATGCCCAGTTTTTCACAAGTTTTAAGATTTATTGCCTCCCCCAAAAGTGTTGCAAATTAATTTGTTTACTATTTATTTTAGTCAGAATGTAGGAATTGGTGTCATTAGCCGAAGGGCAGCTTTGATCACAGGAAAGGCAAGACTGCCTTTAATGCTCCATGTCTGTTTTTCTTTGGTGTCTTTGCAGGGCTGGACATCAGATGGGTGGACTGCTACTTTCCTTTTACTCATCCTTCCTTCGAGATGGAGATCAGCTTCCACGGGGAATGGCTAGAAATTCTTGGCTGTGGGGTGATGGAACAGCAACTGGTAAATTCAGGTAGAAGAGAATCCAACGTTTATTTACAGGCTCTCCTAAAGAGCACTCTCTTCCCAGTTACCTTCCTTTACAGGCTCATTTGCATCCATGTTCACATATTCCTGTAGGACTAGCCTCCGTCTTTCTTTCCTTGTATTGCCCTCCAGACTTTTCTCTGGCACTTCACTCTGGAAGAACTTCATCTCTCGCGTCTAATTTTGCAAAGCCTTCTTGGTTTTGGAGCTCTTCCTTATCAGCGCCCGGCGTTGGTTTGTACTTCGTGATTTCGTATTTGTTGATCGGCTGCTTTGTAATTGCCCACAGGCCTCTGATGCGTGTCCCAGGAGAGTGGTTTGTCTTCCAAGCTATTTAAGAACAAAGCCAACATATAATCCCTTTTTTTGTTCCTACTGCATTTGGAACCAAATTCAGCAGGTATTTCATAAATATGCTAAAAACACAATATAAAAATACTTAGGCCTGTGATGTTTGGTGGTTTGCCACCCTCAGCGTTGGCAGTGCTCCCTGACTGGGGGGCAGGGAGGAGAATGGGGGCTCTGATGACATTCTCCCCATTCTGTAAGAACTCGAGAAGGATCTTTCCAGCTCTCCTCTGCAGGACCATTGCTTAATAATAATGATTATTTCTAGGAATTCCCTCGCAGTCCCGCAGTTAGGACTCCGTGCTGTCACTGCCGAGGGCCCGGGTTCGATCCCTGGTCCAGGAACTAGGATCCCACAAGCCGTGCGGCGCAGCCAAAAAGAAAAAAAAAGATTATCTCTAAACTTAATTTCAGAGCTGTGAGGTTTTTTATTTTAAGTCACTATCTGGATTTAAATTTAAAAATACTTGTTCAGAGTGTACATCCTCCACGGGAAGCTGGCTGAGACCGGGCGTGTGGGGAGGGGTCCCTGCCTGAGCGCCAGGCGGAGGGGACCCGATGGTGCCGGTTCCCCACTGCCCCCGCTCCTCCCTCCTGGAGAAGGACACGCGCTCTGTGCTCTGGGAGGGTGGCGGCTCTGATTCAGGGCTGGTCACGGGCCTCCCACCATTGACCGGAGGGGAGCGGTCCCTCCTGGTGACTCAGAGCTGCGGATGGACCACGGGTAAGGTCGCGGGGTTAGAGAACGCGGCTGGAGGGAGACGAGAGCTGGGGCGGCCTGGGCTGGGAGACCTGGGGCCTGGCCTCCCCGCCCCCTCTTCCCCAGGGGCCCGGACCAGCCAGCTCACAGATTCCTCTCCACTCGGCCAAGCAAGGGTTGCGGGAGAGCTGGCCCGGCACAGCACCACATGCTCCTCGGATGGTTTTCCAACATTTGAAGGTCTGTCCTGGAGAAGAGGGAGCAGAGAGGTCGCAAACGAGGGCCTGTGAGTAAAAGTTGGGAGGCCTGGGCTTGCGTGTCTGAAGCAGCATGTGTTCTGTCAGTTGACAGCTGTGTGTCTTCAGGCAGGTTGCTTAACCTCGCCAGTCTCGGTTCTCTCATAGTTAAATGAGCTCAGTGATACCGCGCGCAAAGTTTCTTTATGAGGGTTAGTGGAGGTGATGCACGTGACGTGCTAAGCACAGGGTCTGGCACGTAGTAAAATTTTTTCAGTAAAAATTAATCTCTGATGTTATTAAACATTTTTTTCAAATGGTGAGAGCCATTTATTAACAGAGAGCCCCGTTAGTTGAAAATATTTAAACAGAGCCTGTCCTGCACGTCATAGAAACAATTTCTAGCCAGTTGGAACTAGGTTACCTCTTTGATCCTGGTCATTTTAGTATCCATGATTCTGGATTGAGTGAATGATTTTAGAGGGAGAAAGAAGATTGAGAGTGGTAGGAAACAGGACAATAAAAGAGACGTGTATGTATTTTACTAGAAAACACAAAATACTGGGCGCAAATGTGTAAGCTTTAATCTCTTCTTGAGTAGGAACTAACTTCAGATACTTCTGTGGTGGTTTTGTTCGTTTTGCTTTGTTTTTTAGACAAAAGGTTTGCAGGAATCCTAGGTTTCCTCCCAGGAGCACATGGTGTCAGGGGCCAGAACTCAGAAGGCAAATCGGGGGGAGGGTGAGTCACGTATGAGTTGTCACTTGGAATCGTGCTTCCTCGTATGTTTCCAGTAGCCTTGATGGGTTTTCATGAGGTTTATTCACACAGTAATTGGCTGAATACAGTCTCTGAAACAGGTTTCCAAGTCATTAGTGCACATTAATGAGACTGCTGTTCTGCAGTTAGATCAGCCATGTCAGGTGATTCTTGGAGGAAATGGCAAAGTGAAAAAAAAAAGAAAAAAAAAAAGAAGACACCTAAGATGCAAATGTGTCTGAGATTCACCGTGGTGGTGGGATGTGCTTTCATTTGTTGGGAAATGGTACACATAAAATTTAAATTAAATACCGTGCGAGAGAGAGAGACTAAAGAAAAGGAAGAAGAAATGATTTTATAAGAGAAATTCTGCGTGGGCTTTGCTATTTGAAGTTATTATGACACAGTTCTGCTCTGTGTTCTCAGACTCGAATGTGTTTTGACGTCTGTAGTTAAAATGCTTAAACTGTGCGCCTGGCAGTCACTAACCACGGACAGCGTTTGCAAGTGCAGCTAACTTTCTGTTTTCTGAGTTCCTACGGTGTGGCGGAAGCCTGGCTCCGGGCGCTTTATGCCTCTGTTCAGTTTGCCATTCTTGGCTGTCTTTCCTCCTGTATTTTTTTCCCTCCCCTCTCCTCCTCTCCCCTGCCTTTGAAAATAGAACTTCCAAGAAGTGCTAAAATTGATGGTTACAATTCTGCATCTTTATGGTCCTTCAGAGTTTCAGCTAAATGCTGAAATGACAACCGACAACCGAGGAGGCTGATGGGGCAGTGATAATAGCAGACGTCAGTGGAGCCCTGACTGTGTGCCAGCCTCTCATTAAATGCCCTAGAGGCTTTCTTTCATTTAACCTTGACAACAGGGCTCTGGGTAGATGCTGTTATTAACCCCATCTTACAGAGCCTCAGAAAGGTGCTCAGGCTCGAATGGCTGGCAGCGCCGCTTGCCCAGATCTTTCCGACAATAATCAACTACTGTGTTCTGCTACCTGAACAGTAAATTGCATGATTTTGAAGTGGCTAGAAATTCCTTTCAAATAAATGACTCTGCCTAACGTAGAATAAAGAGCTGGAACCAAATGAAACAAAAGCAAACAAAACTCTGTTGTGTAGTTATTCGTTACTCCTGCAGAGGGGCTCATCCCCCGTGTGTATTATCTCTGTGATCGAGTGCATTTAATTAAAAGCATGAGATTAGATTCCTAATTTGAACAGGCAATGAAAACACTTTATTACACATTTAAGTTGACTGTGGCATGTGTGTGTTTTTGCGCACAGAATAAGATAAGGCTCTTCCGGATAGCTTAGAGAATTTTATTTCTTCTTCTTTTAAGTTCTAGTGCCTTCACCATTGCTTTCTTTCTTTCTTTTTTAAAAATAAATTTATTTATTTATTTTATTTTTGGCTGCGTTGGGTCTTCGTTGCTGCACGCGGGCTTTCTCTAGTTGCGGCAAGCAGGGGCTTCTCTGTTGCAGTGCGTGGGCTTCTCATTGCGGTGGCTTCCCTTGTTGCAGAGCACGGGCTCTAGGTATGCGGGCTTCAGTATTGTGGCACACGGGCTCGGTAGTTGCGGCGCACGGGCTTAGTTGCTCCGCGGCATGTGGGATCTTCCTGGACCAGGGATTGAACCTGTGTCCCCTGCGTTGGCAGGCGGAGTCTTAACGACTGCGCTACCAGGGAATTCCCGCCATTGCTTTCTGACTGCTTAGATTTGGTAGTTGTGACCTGGGTGGCGACTGCTGTCATGATGATCTGATTGTTTTTCCCTTGAGGACAGTAGTGAGTCACGTCTCCAAATATGACACACTTCTTTCCCATTGGGCTGACTCAGGATGCTGTCTTTGCAGGTAGAATATGGAGCAGGAACATCTGAAACCATCACCAGGTGACTATGGGCTGTAATCATGCCTGGAAGGAATTTACCATTTATTGAGCCCCTGTGAAATTTAGAAGATTATACCTAGGCCAGGAAGCAGAAAAGTCTCCATAGTGGAAAATAACTTTAAAAACGAATTGCCTTCTTTACCTCTTCATTAAAATTTAAAACTTGACTCTTTGGGGAAAACCTTGTAAATTCGTACGTGAACAGTTTCTAGTTTTAAATAATCATTCTTTTGTTCATTTGTTCGTCAAATATTTCTTGAATTACTTCTAAGGCTATAGAAAAGCAAATGAGCATTGTCCTTGCCTTTGAGACCAGCGCAGTGCACAGAGATGTAAACGTGAATGATTAGGGTGTCATGTGGTCCATATTAGTAACAGAGGCGCGGTGGGCGGAGTGGGGAGGGGAGGGGCTGGGGAGGAGTGTGCCAAGCCCTCGTCCTGGCTGCACTCAGGGTGGAATACTGGTGATAGGCGCACATGAAGCATGCACCCTAGAAGAAGTTCAGTTCCTGTTTGCAAGGGCTTGTGTACTTTGTCTTTTCTTGGACGCCCAGTTGGCTTACCTAATGCTGCTTTTCCTATCTAAGAATAAATCTATTTGCAGTCTATCCCTCTTTAGTAGAAGTCTCTACAGCCTCTACACACACTTATATCGCTCAGTGTTACTGATCTAAGTTGGTGAACTTCCAGATGGCACAGACCAAGACTGTACCAGCACTGTGCTGTATACAAGCAGACATGCCACTCCTACACTTAGCATCTTGTCTGTGTAAGGCACTGTGCTAGACAAAGAGGAAGATACAAAAAATGGTAAGACGTGACTTCTCCCTGTAAAACTTGGAGTGAGGCAGGGAAGATAAGGCTGTGTAATTAGAGTGTCAGCTTATGTGCCATTCATGAGATGAGGCTTTGGGATATGCGAAGAGCGAGCTCTGTCCATCAGTTAGACCATTGGAGGTCTAACTGATGGCGCCACTGAATGATCTTGGCACCTCTGTCGAAAATCATGTTTCGGTTTATTTCTGGACTCAATTCTATTCCGTTGTTCTACTTTCCTGTCCTCATGTCCACACTGTTTTGATTCCTGTAGCTTTGTAGTAAATTTTGAAATTGAGAAGTGTTAGTCCAACTTTGTTCTTCCTGTATTCATTCTTTACCCTTGGCCATAAGATGCTAAAGTCTCCCTAATTAAATAATAATATTTTTCCTTAAAATTTTTCTTCACTGAAATACTTCACGCTGATGCTTTATATGCCTGTCTCTGTCTCTGTCCCTGTCTCTGTCTGTCTTCCAGTCCTTTACCATATAGATCAGTCCAGTGTCCCCCACCCAGCTGAAGAGGTAGGACATGATACAGTTGAAGTCCCCTGTGTCCCTCCCTGTTAGTACCTTCCCTTCCCCCAACTCCTATGAGCTATCGCTGTTCTGAATTTTGTGTTGTAACCTTGATTTTCATTATAGGTTTTCTATGCATATTGTAAAACAAGCTAACTTTCACCAGCCTTTACGCTTTAACAAATGGAATCATGCTACCCATCCTCTCATGACATTAGTTTTCCATGCAGTGCTATGAAGTTCATCTCCGTTGTCATGTGTAGAGTTTTATTTCGTTCATTTTTCACTGCTGAAATTCTCCTGGGTGAATATGCTGCAGTTTATTCATCCATTCTTTAATGGACACTTCGCCGTTTCCCCTTTTTTTTCTGCTGCTAACAAATGCTACTCGTGCACACTTTTGTGCGTCTTGTACGTACAGGAGTGAGAGTGTCTCTGAGGTGTATTTTATTTGGCTGTGGAGTTGCTGAGTCAGCACTTCGGAGCAGCTTCAGTTTTGTTGGTGTCACCAGGCTGTTTCCCAAAGCAGCTGGGCCAGTTCGCTCTGCCTTGAGCCTTTGTATGGACGTTCTTGCTGCTCCACATCCTCTCCGAAGACGCAGATGCTTGGCTTTGGTCAGTTTCTTTGGTGAGTTTCGAGTAGTCTGTTGCTGAGGTTTCGTTTACATTTAGCTGATTGCTGTTGAGGTTGATCACATTTTTTATAAATTTATTTGACACATGCAGCTTTTCTTTTGCTCATTTTGGGGTAGGGCTCATTTTTCTCTTTGTCTTTCTTTTTTTAAATTAGTTAGTTCATTAATTTATTTACTTTTGGCTGAGCTGGATCTCCGTTGCTGCGCGCGGGCTTCCTCTAGCTGCAGCGAGTGGGGGCTACTCTTCATCGTGGTGCGTGGGCTTCTCACTGCGGTGGCTTCTCTTGCTGTGGAGCACGGGCTCTAGGCGTGCGGGCTTCAGTAGTTGTGGCACACGGGCTTCAGTAGTTGTGGCACACGGGCTTCAGTAGTTGTGGCTCGCGGGCTCTAGAGCGCAGTCTCAGTAGTTGTGGCTCACGGGCCCAGCTGCTCCGCGGCATGTGGGATCTTCCCAGACCAGGTCTCGAACCCGTGTCCCCTGCCTTGGCAGGCGGATTCGTAACCACTGTGCCACCAGGGAAGCCCATCTCTTTGTCTTTTTTTAATTGATTAGTAGGAATTCATCATCTATTTTGAACACTAATCTTTTGTCATTTTTATATATTAAAATCGTATTCTCTAGGTTTGTGGCTTTTCTCCTTTAAGTTGCTCTTTCATGAATGGAATATCTATATTTCTTACTTGAGTAGCTTTAGGTTTCTTTATATAACATCATTCTCCCAAAAAGTCGCTCTGTCAGGGAGTGCGAGTGGGCGCGAGTTGACAAGTTCTGTAAAGATAACCTTCTGCGTCTCATGCTTGACTCTGGTGGTTCAAGTCTCTGATGTGACGCTGTATCATTCGTCCTTTCAGTGCGGGGGTTCTGCGTATTGAATGACTTCCAGACATCTCCCCTCTCTCTCCTGATGTTCTCTTGAGTCTGGTCCCACCGTCTGTGGCAGTTCCTGGGGCTGGGAAGGCAGACTCTGGGATGCTCTTGTTTAACTAGGAAAGGTAGCGTGGAGCTTGCTTGGGGACTCAGTTATACTGTTTGCACAGAATTGGATTTGTCTCCTGGTATATTTTGTAGTTCTTTCTGATCCTGCTTAGAAGCCATGCCATCCCCTCCAGGATTTCTGCTACTGTAATAAGAGCAAAGATTTTGGCAACTTGCTTTAAGCTGCGGTACGTGTACATATTTCTGATGTTTTGATAGCTGTAGTATGTGTTACCTACTGTCTGTGGCATCATTTCTATACGTGGGAGACTTCTGGAAAGCAGAGATTCTGTCCCGTGTCTTATTTTCATTGTCTAAGGTCTTGGGTATTTAGCTGATATAAAGCAATTGTCCTTCCCCCATCAATGTGGACTTAATTTTCCACTTTCAACTGTTTTCCTTTTTCCTATCATCTCCTCATTCCTGAAGCAGTAACCCTAATAATAATAATAATAATAATACAATCCAAATATTAGCTATTAGCTTTTGACATTTTGAAGCTGTTGAACTAGTTTGTGAGTTTCCAAATAAAAGGTTCAGATTGGAAAGAAATGGAAATTTGGCAAGTTTGGATTGTTGCAAATGGTCATGTCTTTCATCAGACTCTATTACTATTCCCATGCCACCCCACCCCCAACCCTGTATCCATGCACTTTGCCCCCTGACTTTGAAGCACTTTCCACGGTGGGAAGAGGACCCTTCTCTCTCTGCCCTGTTGATTTTTGGCTTGGTCACCTGCCTGCTTTGGCTAAAGGGATATTAGCAGATAAAGGAAAAAAGGCTCGAAAGTCCTTGGCAGTTGCTTTTGCCCTCTTTTGCTTCTGCCTTTGTTATGAGATGAACATGCACAGCCTGCTGGTTCTAGAACAGTAAGAAGCAGGTGGAGTGGACCTGAACCAACCCTGGAGCCCTAAGGCCAGCCCAGTCTGGACCAGCTGAAGCCCTGGCCCACAGCTGCGTGGTTGCTGAGACTTGTGGTGGTTTGTCCATCCACAGTAGCTGCCTGGTAAGATGTACATTGTGGCTGTCTTGCATGTTCTTTCTCAGCTTACCTGGGGCTCGCAGTGTGCTTAAGCATCTCTCCTCCAATACCATTACACAGAATTCACTTATTTCTTTCATGCTTTTCCTCACCGTCTCCCTTTCTAGCTTAGTGAGAAGGATGATTGAAAAAGAGCTTGACTTTTTCTACTTTCCTCCCTCCCTAGAGGAGCCATTGAAATAGATTCCCAGTATTTCGATGTGTGTGGTGATTGTTTCCTAAATCAGACAGGGATTGGGATGGGAATTATCTGGAAAGTCCTCCTTGTGGGAGTTTTTGGACATGCTTCTGACATATGGAAGATCACGTGTGTGCGTGTGTGCGTGTGCAAACATGTTCTCACTATAACCTGCTTAAAGGTTTAGTTCCAGCTGTCTGTCTTTAATCAGTCTCAGGTAGAAAACTCTGGAATCGCTAGAATGTGAGCTTCATGAGAGCAGGGACTTCTTTGGTTTTGATCACTGTTGTAGTCCCAGTTCCTAGAACAATGCCTGGCGCACGGTCAGCACTCAGTATATATATTATAAAGTGAAGGATGAGCACATGAGTGGTGGAGCCCCATTTCCTCATCCCAGTGTGTACTGTTCTTTCTCCAGGCTCATCGAAGCAGCAACTGTGGAAGGAAGTACCCTAGTTTCCCAGGCTGACCCCTGGCCTGTCTGTCCTTAGCTGCTCAGTGCAGCTCCTACGGTAACAGGAAGAAGATCCAGGAGGCCCTCGGAGTGAAGATCTGCCTACAGCCAGGCCCTGCCACGCACTGTGCTGGAGATCTCGGGCAAGTCCTGAGGGTCTCAGTTTCTTCATCTATAAAATAAGGGTCTTAGGTGATGTAACATCCAGATTTCCTTTTAGCTCTCGGATCCCGTGATTTGGCCTCTTAAACAAGCCAGAGATGTGTAGTATTAATACAGCCCTCAGGGGATTTTGGTTTGTTTTATAGCACCACATGGAAACTTGCATAGCAGCTGGACTTTGGTATCTATGGATGGTTAATCAGTTTTCTTCCCCACACCCCCTTAAAGAAACTCTCCGAGACTATTAAAAAGATAAAAAAGGATGTTCATATAATTGAATTTTATTTAAACTATTTATGAAACTCTTGCTTCATGGGATCACTGCAGCTTTGAAGGCAGGTAGTGATGTGCTACTCAGTGGTTCAGTTTTATTTTCTCCCTTGCAAAGAGGCAATTTAGAAGTTTAGGAATTATTTATGGTACCGTGGGGATAAACACAATCTGCTAAGTTATTTTTTTCAAGATTCGTTTCTGCATTTTAGGCTGGAAGCAATGTCTTCATGAAACGGCCGTGTTGTTATGTCCGTGGATAAAATGAAGTGATGTCATTAGACAAAAGTTAGGCCAGATTTTCAGATTGTGTTTTTTAATGGACATAATTCAGGAACTGGCCAAGGGTAGCATTTCTCAAAGTGTATGGCATAGAACACTGGGTATTACTAGGTTTTGCAAAGGAAAAAGAAGATTTGATATTCAGCCAAGTGTGGAAAATAGTGAGTTGGAAAGGTCCTGTATGTCTCTCTCTGTCTCTGAGTTGGGGCGAGAGCGAGCAGATTTCCCCGAGTCACAGGACACGGAATCGCTCTGTGAAAAGCTCCCTTTTGTGGCACACACCCCGGGAAGGACACCCGGCGAAAGGCTCATCTGTTGGCTGCTGGGGTTGATGGTAAACTGGGAGGCTAATAGAAGTGTTATTTGGTGCAGTAATGGCGAAGCCTAGTGAGATATTCTTAAATTTTACCTTGAGGAGTGCCTTCGCTGTAAAGGGAAGCAGCTGGTATCAGTATACATAATTTAGAACATTTATTTGATATTTTAGGCTATTTGTCTACAGAGTCCTGGAAATTGAGGGTTTGTGGGCTTTGAAGGCATTAGGAAGGGAAAGCTCTCAAAATCCATTGTTTGATGCGTCCATTTATTAAATCGGCCTGTCCCGTCTCCGTCCATTCCTTCAACAGACGTTTATGAAGTATCTGCCTAGCAGGCACCATGCGAAGTGCTGCAGATACAGAGGTCGTTTCTGCCTGTGAGGGGCTCACGGTCCAGTGGCGGGGACGGCAGGTCATGTGCTGTGTCCGTGAGGCTGTGATGACAGTTGGAGGAGTTGTTGGTTCCTCGAGAGACGGGCGAGGCTTCACCGGGGTCCTAGCGCTTGACCTGAGGGGTGAACGGGAGCAGGTTTTGTGACGGGTGAAGAGGGGTCTTTCCCGGCAAAGAGCGTGGCTTGTGCAGGACCCACAGAGTGGGAGGCAGCACTGCATGTTCTGGAAAGACCGACTGGTACGAGCTTGGGGAAAACCCGGGGCCTGGGAATCAGGTGGAGGAGGCTGTTAAGCTCCTCCATAGCCATCAGGTCTGGATTAAGAGGACGCAGATCTCTTCCGAGGGTGAAGAAGTACCATTTTATTGCTGTTTCAAAGAGAGCTCTTCTGGATGGTGTAGGCTCCCGGCCCTCCGAAACCTGAATTCCCTCCTGGGTGAGATGCATGTGGCG
Source organism: Physeter macrocephalus (assembly GCF_002837175.3). Classification (NCBI taxonomy): domain Eukaryota; kingdom Metazoa; phylum Chordata; class Mammalia; order Artiodactyla; family Physeteridae; genus Physeter; species Physeter macrocephalus. The sequence goes on along the minus strand of NC_041231.1, from coordinate 104,962,633 downwards.
AGGATGGCTCTTGCCTGCTCTGGACTGTGGCTCTGGCCCTCCTCGGACGGGCCTCCCCTGGCCCCTCTCTGAGCCCTAGTGTGTCTGCCGCCCGGCGAGGGTGACAGGGGTCTGCCTTGGCTGTGGGGCCTCTGAGGGACCCCGGACCTGGAAAGGTCTTTGTGCTGCTTCCTTTCTTTGGGTTGGGGACTCTTTCACTGGTCCCCTTAATCAAAGCCCTTCCTCCTTGCCCGTGCCTGGTTATTTATTTCCCTGCCAGCTGTGGAGGGGCCTGGGCGTTGGAGCTTCTTGTGTGTTGCACTTACCTTCTGTGTCCTGTCTTGGTGGTGCCTGGAATAGTGACGTGGGGAGAAGCTGGGGGGCCGACCAGACTCGCTCCTTCTGGAGCTCACTGGCCACAGCTGACCGGTTCCCTTGACCGCCACGGGGAGGAGGTGAATGTCCCCACGGAAACTATTGGGAGCTTTAAACCAGAAAGATCCACCTTCACTGACAAATACATTTATCACTTAGCGTCCCTGAATCCCAGCACCTAACCTATAAAATGAGAACAGTAATGTGCACCTCACTGGTTTGGGGTGGAGAGTAAATGAATCAACGCGTGGAACGTGCTTAGCCGAGTGCCCGGTGCTCAGTAAATGATCCAGAAGTGTTAGGTCCTTTCTCCCCTCACCTTAACCCTTCCATCCTTCGGAGGACGTTAAAGTTGGAAGTGATTTCTGACGTCACTCACTCTGTGAATCTCCTGAAATCACGTGTCGGCTCTTGCATCTATTTGTGTAGGGGCATTTGGGGGGTGGGGGTTCTTGAAGGGCAGCCATTGTCGTTCTCATCGGACCCTCACAGTGTTCTGTGGCTTGACAAGGATGCAGACCCGCTCGTGTAGTCGGATACCCTCGTCTTGCACAGGAGGAGCTGGAATCGTTTGATGAGGCAGTCGTAGGTGTGCGTGGCAGGTACGATCGAGGGCGCGGACCCGCTCCTGACTGCTCATGCCGTCTGCCTTCAGGACCTTATTCAGACAAGGGCAGCTCCTTAGGTGAAGGCGTGTGTTACCCTGGAGGGCAAAACATTCTCACTTGTTTATTGAGGGGAGGGAGAGGAAGGCTGGACGCGTTCGTTGGAAAGGCCGAGGCCGGGCCGGTGAAGGTGAATAAGGCAGAGCCAGCTCCTCCCTCCGAGGAGCTGGTGGTCTAATGAGGGGTCCAGTCACACACAGAGCCCAGAACCAGGTAGGTTAACAGCTTGGGGGCACGGGGCTTGGCAGCAGTGCTGTCGGGGAGGCCGTCCCAGGAGACTGACCCCGCAGAGCTGTTGGCTGACCTTGGTGTTGAAGGACGCCTAGGACTCTGCCAGGGCAAGGGGAGGGGTAGAACCTTCTAGGCAGAGGGCGCAGCAGGTCAGAGGGCTTCTAAAAGGTGTGCAATGAATGCCTGAGGACGGAATTTCCGTGTGATTGGGGTAGAAGGTGTGGGCGTGGATCCAGAGGGGCCTGGAGAGTGATGGGCTTTGCTTTACAGAGTTAAGGAGTGTGGGCTTCACACTGTGGTTGCCACAGCCAGCAGGATTTCTTTGGGAGGGTGAGGGGATGGAGGGCAGAAGAGGACGGCCGTCCATTTACGATGTGAATTTATTTCTAAGTAACTGATTCACGAGTATGCGTGTGTGTGTGTGTATGTGTACTCTCCCTTTCACTGATTTTGCTGTGATTGTTTTTTCTTTTTCTTTTTGGATCCTTCCAGTTTCTTTTTCTTTTTCTTTTCCTTTTCTTATTTTGCGGTACGCGGGCCTCTCACCGCTGTGGCCTCTCCCGTTGCGGAGCACAGGCTCCGGACGCGCAGGCTCAGCGGCCGTGGCTCACGGGCCCAGCTGCTCCGCGGCACGTGGGATCTTCCCGGACCGGGGCACGGACCCGTGTCCCCTGCATCGGCAGGCGGACTCGCAGTCTCTGCGCCACCAGGGAAGCCGGCACGTGGGATCTTCCCGGACCGGGGCACGAACCCGTGTCCCCTGCATCGGCAGGCGGACTCGCAGTCTCTGCGCCACCAGGGAAGCCCCTTTTTCTTTTTTTGGCCGTGCCGCGTGGCTTGTGGGATCTTAGTCCCTGACCAGGCGTTGAACCCAGGCCCTCAGCAGTGAAAGCGCTGAGTCCTAACCGCTGGACCACCGGGGAATTCCCAGATCCTTCCAGTTTTTAATGCAAATACAAATATATGTTCTTTTTCTTCCTTCTTAATAAAAGTGGTATACTCTACTATATTATTTTACTTCTTTTTTTGTTTTTTCACTTCAGTGTACTTCTAGAGGTCTTTGTATGTTGGAGAGCATACTCACTCATATTCACAGCTGCCTGGTTCTGCATCACATGTATGAACCATAATGTATTTAATGAGTCCTGAGCTGATAGGCATTTTATGTTGTTTCCAGTCTTTTACTATTAACAACAATGTTTCAGTGAATAGCTGTGTACATGTCACATTTCATGTGCAGGTCTCTCTATGGGATTCGTTTCTAAAAGTGGACTTAGGTTGCAGAGTATATACATTAATACCTTGTATAGACATCGTACCTGTGAAGAAGCCCCGATGGGGTCAGGCCACCCGTTGCCATCCCCACCTGTGATGTGTGAGAGCGTTTGCCTCACGCCCTGCTGCATGTGTGTGATCCAGCGTTGGGACCTTTGCTAACCCGACAGACGGAAACTGTATCTAGAAGTCATTTTGAAAGTATTTTCTCTTATTATTTTAAATTTATTTATTTAAATTTGTATTTTCTTTTTTTGTGTGTGTTTAAGAGACATTTTTATGTCCTTTGCTATGAACAACCCTCATATTTTCTGCTCACTTTTTTCCCAACAGAGATTTTTTTTTTTTTTTTTGCGGTACGCGGGCCTCTCACTGTTGTGGCCTCTCCCGTTGCGGAGCACAGGCTCCGGACGTGCAGGCTCAGCGGCCATGGCTCACGGGCCCAGCTGCTCCGCGGCATGTGGGATCCTCCCGGACGGGGGCACGAACCCGTGTCCCCTGCATCGGCAGGCGGACTCGCAGCCTCTGCGCCACCAGGGAAGCCCTCAGCAGAGATTTTTAAGTAGGGAAACAGTGTGATCAGGTTTAGTTTAGTTTAGTTTTTTTGTAAAAGAACTCCAGAACAGCGAAGAATTGGTGATAGGAAGGCGAGATAGAAGCTGATAGAATCCAGATGAGAAAATGATGGCCTGAATTTCAGCAGTGGTGATGGAGTGGGAGAAGTGAAGGTGGACCCCAAGGATGCTTCTGGGGTGGGGCAGCTGTCTCTGGTGTGTGGACTGGATGGGGGTGGGGGTGAGCCCAGGGAGGTGCTGAGGGTGATGCGAGTTTAGCCTCAGTGACTCTGATGCCATTTCCTGAGCTGGAGACAGAGAAGGGGGTGGAGAGTGCAACCAAGCTTTGGACCTCTTAGGTCTGGAGTGCCTGTAAGACACCAGGTAGAAATACCTAGGAGATAGTTGGACATGTAAGATTGGGAAGTGCAGGAGAGCTTTGTAGGAGATTTTGGAGTCATCAGTGTTGGTAAAAGTCATGAAGTTAAGATAGTGTAAGGAAATCATCATAGAGAAGGAAGAGAAAGACCAAGGAATATAAGGTTTCAGAAGAAGAAACATCCCCTGGGGTTCCTTTATTTATTGAATTCACTGTTATTCGTTGGCGTAAGAGGAGGGTTTTCGCGTGGTTCAGGTTTCCGTTCTTTCATTCATTCATCATTCATTCATTCACTCATTCGGTATTTGCTGAGCACCTGGTACCCAGCAATGATGGAGATGTGAAACCGGAGGCGGTCCCTGCCCTCCAGGAGCTGGCAGTCAGCTGGGGCGTGTGCACAGGTCTGTGTGCAGTGACCACGTGGCAGGACGCCCGCCCTGCGGAGGGGTATGGCTGTGCTGGGAGATCAGCAGGGGGTGGCATCGAGTGCCACGTTGGGTGGGGGTGTCTTCAGAAAAGCCCCCTAATCTGAGGAGGGAAGAGAGAGTGAGAGTCGGGGCGGAAGGGAGCGGGAGTTGGCAGACCTGCTTTGTGAGGGACCAGATGGGAAACACGGCAGGCTGGGCCGGCCACCTGGTCCCTGTTGCAGTGACTCGACGCTGCCCTCGTAGTGTGGGAACCGCCGCAGACAGAGGTAAACAAACCCGTGTGGCCGCATTCCAGTCAAGCTTTATTTAATGGATGCTGGACATTTCGTGTAATTTTCATGTCTCACGATAGGGTATTCTTCCTTCGATACTTCTCATTTAAAAATGTAGCATTCATCCTTAGCCTGCGGGCCATGCACAAACAGGGGGAGTGGGTCTGGCTTTGGCCTGCAGAGCGTGGTGCCGACTCCTGCAGAGGCGAGAGGAAGAGTCTGTTCAGAGGTCAGCACGTTGGGCTCCTGGGACGTCCTTTTCCTGAGCTGGTCCCCTTGCATCCGGGATCTCCAGTCCACCCCTACGTGCGGTCACTACATGGATCTTCGTGTGCCGCCTGTTTCATGATTTCTGTGCGTTTTTGGGAAACTCTCAGAGATTCTCCATGATGGTGGTTGAGATCCTCCCCTCACTGTCTGCTTTGTTTGCCAACCTTCCCTCCAGGAAGGGTGTGGGACGAGTTTTGCTCCCCTGGCAGTAACGTCATATTTCTGATGTGATTGGAGGTGCTGTCAACGCTTTCTGGGTCACTGCTCGTTCCTAGATCTGCGTGCAGAGTTTACTTTCATTCTGAGCTTTTTGTATCTTTCCTAGAAAAGTTACCTTTGGGTTAATTTACATATAAAAGTCCTGTACTTCCATCTCATTTTTATCCTGCCACTTCGTGTCTAGTGAAATAAAAGAAAAAGTCTTCAGATGTTGACTTCTAAGTCTTTATTACCACAGGCAGCTTCGTTATGTTTGTGGAAATCCAGTGTGCTTTGAAGGAATTAATCTAGCCTTACTTGCAATCTGTATATGTTTACATAGAATGAACAAACACTGCATTACGTTTCATGAAAATTCAATTATTCCCGTCTCCAGAACAAACATGTTCTGCTTCGTATTTAATTCTCAAGTAAGTCAGTATGATGGTTCTTGAACCAGCATAAGAATTTGGGATTTTGAGCGCACTGTTTACCTTTATAATCCATGGAGAAATGGCCAGTGGAGACTTTTTATCCCTGGAGCCCTGACCCTGTATTTGGGGCTGTGGACAACATCTGTCTCTGTGGTATCGGGCTAATATGAGCCACTACTCCTGCTAGATTTTTCTGAGAATTAAGAGAAGCCAAGTGAAGGAGAGTGCCGAACCTGATTAATAGTTTTGCCTTGGAATCCACTGTGTATAGGATCTGTTTGGAATCTGTCTGATGGTTGTTCAGCTTCCCAGTTTCTTCCCAAGACTCTACCCTCCTGGAGGGTAGGAACCATAGTTAATTCATCCTTGGTAGCGGTTGCAGTATTACAGAATATTGAAGAAATGCTGAGTAGGGTTTTCAGCGGGCAGAGGCGGGTGCGATGGCACGGGGACGATTCGACTGTGGCCACGGGCCTAGTCGCTTGGCATCCTTGAGGAGCAGGCGTAGGACCGGGAGCTGGGCCTGATGGGGAAGGTAGACCGGGGCCTAGATCAGGAGGCACAGGTGGGAGCAGGGGCGCTGGGGGTTTCCAAACAAACTGTGCTGAGATCCGGCTGACCGGCCCCCGCTCTTGCCCTCAGACGCCCCCTGCTCCCAGGAGTCCGGAAAGCGCCGCTTGGGCTCCGACCAGCGTTCCTAGCGCTCGGCGCCATCCGGGCTGTGCTCGGTTTCTTGCTCTGCCTCCACACTTCCCGAGCTGTTGTTTCTTTATCTCTTTGTCACCGTGCTTCACACACGCCTCGCCGTTAGTAGGTGCCCTGTAGGTATTTATCAAATGCGTGGATGGCTGGATGCATTTAGGCACAAACTCCCCACTTCTGGACTGAAAGACAGATTGCATGGAGCAGGGATGGGAGGCGGTGAGTTGGCTGGAGCATCTTACAGTAGCCTAGGAGAGGAATGAGAGAGGGTGACTTATATCTGCGGCAGGAGAAATTCCAGGGAGGAAGTAGATTCTGGAGACTCGAGGAAGCAGAGCTGACAGGCGCCGGCAACCCACCGAGGAGACGGCTGTTTTGCAGAGTCACGGAGCCGAGGGAAGGAGAAAAGACGGGCACCAGATGTGCACCTGGTCATGTCACCCTCCGGACGTTTTGTGGCGTGATGGGGAAGCCATTCTGTGTAGGTTTGATTGAAAATCAGCTTAGCTAAGGGTTAGCTGCCTGAAACCTCTATTACTTAAGGCAGAGTAAATTGTGAGGGCACTAAAGCATCCTTTGCTTAATTATTTGATAATTTAGACTTATTTAAAACACAGTTCTACAAAGGCTGGGAGAGAGTGACTTCTGTAGATATATATATATCTAAATAAAACAAAAATCCGAGGGAGAAAAGGGAAAGGGAAGATACGAATAGGAAAATGACAAAGCTGGGCTAAGGTTGCAACAAAGAAATACACACTGGAGGGTGGGAGGGAGGGAGACGCACAAAACCAAAAAACAACAAACAAACAAAAACAAAACAAAACAACAAAAAAGAAATACACATTGATCTCATTGCTGTAAGGAGGCATAAATTTGGCTCTAGCTGCCTAATGGTGAAAGGAAAGAGGGAAACACAGTTAATCAACACAGTCTATAGTATCTGCAAGACAAAAGCGTGCCCATGTTTTTCAGGGAAAGCACAATATTCTTGGCACAGAGAGCTGTGAGAAAATCCCCCGTCATCTGTGAGGCATGGTGTCTTTAACACAATTGAATTTCATGGTGCTTTTCTTACATCCCTTAGTCTTTCCCTGCTAGTGCGATAGGATTTAATTTGCCCTGCTTAACATATAATGAAGTTAATTGTGAAAGATCTCTCTAACTCAAATGCACAGATTATTTCCAAATCCCCTTTTCTCTCTTTTACCAGTCGCTCACTTGGTGAGTCAGTCCACACTTGCAAGCCCCCATGTGCAGGGCATGTGGCCAGGTGCCCTGGGTGGTACACGTGTGTAAGAATTCCGTAAGGAGCGCACAGTCCCAGTGGGTGGTCTAGGTGTAAACACATGGAAAGTGTGTTCCCTGCAGTGGGCTGAGACACTAGAGGGTGTCTGTGAATCCAGCAGGTGGACAGGCCAGTGTGGGCCGGAGGGACCGAGGGAGGTCTGAGAAAAAGGAATGATTTGCTTATGGTAGCCTCCATGTTTTTATTATTTCATTTATGCACTAAATTGGAAATTGAGTCATTAGTGGATTCTTTCCATACGTTTTGAGTTTTAGTACAGTCTTTAGAAACATCATGTTCCCCAATTTTTTTTTGGCGTAGAAGTGTGCCTGGTAGTTTAATCAGTACCAGGTGGGGTTACTAAGTATGCCCTCCGTTCCATGGATGCCTGGACATGCTTTTCTGCTGTCACTCCTAAATGCTATGCCAACGATCCTTATGTCCTAGTTTACATTCTTTTATTTCAAGTGGTTTGTACTGTTCTGAAAACATAAACACTTGTTTCTTGAGGGATGATCTTTTAACGGTCAAGTCTTTGTCATTATAATCTCCTTATAATCTTTGGATTCTCAGTGCTCAGAGGGTAAAGTTCAAACCCTCAGTTGCATGATGCCCCTTCCAGGCAGCACCTGCTGGGCTCTGGTCCTGGCCGCCCCTCGGGCCCCACCAAGCCTGTCCCTGTGGCACTTGGCGTTCTCGCCATCCAGGCCTCTAAGTTCTTCCTTTGTGCTCAAGGCCCTGCACGTGCCCTTGCTTCTGCTGGGACCAGTCTGGCCCAGCAGAGGACCTTGTAGGACACGCCTGAAGCACCTGCATACCTAGGGGGAGCGTCCCCATGGCAACGGACTGATGGTGTTGTGTCTCTGACCCAGCCTCTCCCCAAGACGGTAAGCACCATGAGGACGAGGCCCGGCATCTCCCAGCCTCTAGCAGTGCCTGGCGTGGAGCTGTTGATCACAAATACTAATTCTGGAGCAGTGGTGTCATTGGGAGGTTCCCATCTCTGGTCTTCTTTGAAAACTGTCTTGGTTATCGCTTATTTGTTATTTGTTTCTTACTCTGCAGACGGTTCCCAAGCAGCTTTTCGATTTTAAATCTTTGCAGAAGATTCCAAAAAGCCACTCCAAAGATGACACAAGCCTCTATTTGTTGCCTTTCAAAATATATACACTTTTAGTGCCAAGGGAAGATTTTTGAAGCTTGGGTAGGTGCTGGTCTCTGGGGAGCCAGTGGGGAAGGCCAGACTGTCACAGTGGTAGACGAGTAATGTCTGCTATAGTTTCCTGAGCAGTTTCAAAGCAAAGTAATGGAGGTAATCTCAGAAATTCTAAGCAGCGGTGCTGTAAAAGCAGAGAGAGTGTTGCTTTCATTTCATTGACCTGAAATCAGGACGTTTCTCCCCTCCTGCTTCCTACTGGTTTTTGTTACCTTAATATTCTATGTCGTGGAGGTTCTAAACATTTTCAAAATAAAATTCTTCGGGGCTTCCCTGGTGGCGCAGTGATTGAGAGCCCGCCTGCCGATGCAGGGGACGCGGGTTCGTGCCCCGGTCCGGGAAGATCCCACGTGCC
>NC_041231.1:104849361-104953765 GCF_002837175.3 Physeter macrocephalus | reverse complement strand
GGAGGGGCCACAGCGGTGAGAGCCCCGGTACCGAAAAAAAAAAAAAAAAAAAAAAAAATTCTTCGGAGATCTGTAAACTGCTGCTTTCTAATTTCATCGCTCTTAATTATAGGGCATTGAAAATGCAGAAAACCAGGGGTAACGTGGGACAGTGCCAAGAGCTTCACACTCAGAATCAGGAGACCCCGGGGTAGCTGTGGTTTTACAACTCACTGATTAGCTCCCTGGCTCCGGGGAAAGCCATGGACACCTCCAAGCCACCGTCTCCTCATCTGTCAAAGGAAGAGACTAAAGGTGACATTTAAGGTTGTTCACAGTCTCAGCTTCGTTTGTTCATTTAACAGATACTTACTACGCGACGGCTCCTCTTCTGGGTGCTCGGGACACGGCAGGGCGCAAACACGTGGGTCGCTCCGCCCTCTGCAGCCCGCGTTCGGGGGGCACTTGAAGATCGAGTCAGCACCAGCTTATCACAGTTCTGGGTGGCGAAAGGGCTGTGGCTTGGGAGTGTGGCCTGGAGAGACTTCAGGGCCGCTGGGCGGCAGGGCTGGAAAGGCGGCTACATCCGGCTTTGGCTGGTGGTCTCCCCCTCCGCGCCAACCCCCCAGCCCAAGGGACGCTTCTCACAGGCCGGAAGGAAGGGCCAGCAGGGAGGACGGGATGGTCCTGAGTCTTCCCGCTGCTGCTTTAAGTTCCACTTGTGACACTGCAAACGCTCAGGGATCCTCCACTCACTGCCGGACAAACTACAAGCGCCCGCTTTTCCAGCGAGCCCTCGAGCCATCCACCCCTGCCCTTGGCAGTGGGCAGGCGGGTGCAAGCCCCCGTCACCGGGGTGCTGTGCGGTCCTCTCAGCTCACAGCTCCGGGTCTCCGTCTCTGCTGGCCAGTGTCGCCCCCACCGGGCGGGCCGGGGAGTGGGCACGCCGTCACAGCCTGCTTGACTCCTGTCTCTGGACACTTAGAGGGACCAGAGACTCTTCCTCACTCCCTGAAACATCCCCCCGCCCGACACCGTCCCTGCTGCACCGTCTGTACCGTCGGGCAGGGCTGGCCGACGTCTGTAGATCTTCTTCTGTGTCTAACACGTTGCCCTGCACATTCCAGATCCACAGAATTGTTTGTTGAGTGGACTGTTGACTTGTTCTCCTGCGATATTTACCAGAGTTTACCTTCTGGTATCATTTGAGGATTTTTTTTAACCTTCTAGATCTGAGCTCCTTGACAGCAGGGCCTGTGTTTGTTTTATTTATTTCTTTTTTAATCCCTTGAAGCACCTGGTTCCTGGACTTGATGAATATTTAATCACCTGAAATAAACAGAATTGAATTCTTGGATAGCTGACTTTGAGAGGTGGAAATAAGCATATGGTTTTCATTCCTGTTTCTCTTGGGCGGAAACTGAGTCAAAGAAAACTAAGGAGCTCATGAGTCGACGTCTCAGCCGGGGCTGGAAATTGGGGGATGTAGCCGAGAACAGTAGAAGAGCATGGTGATGTTAAAGGCTTCCAAATCTCTCCCTGAACGGAGAAGTGTCTCCCGCCTCTTGCACTCAGATCTGCTCTACGAACCGTGCTTCGCTTGCAGAAGAGCCCGACGCTGAGCGGGTTTGCTTTGGCAGCAGCGAAGTCCCTGAGTTACGGTGGAGAGAGACGCAGACCTCTGCCGTGGCTTCCTCGTGGCTGCCACGTGTCCTCTGCCCACGACCGTCCTGAGCGGGCCGCAGGCAGCTCCAGGCACAGCCTGCATCTGCTGCCGTCGCCGACGCGCCTGGCTCTCTTCCCCTTGGCCCGGTCCGGCCTGACTCAGCCTTCTCCCCCTCGGGTCTGTCTGGGCTTAGTCCTCTGTGATCGTTTCGAGTGACGGCTGCCCACAGCTGGAAGGGGGTTTGGGCGGGAACTGCTGTGCTGTGTCTACAGCACCTGAGGCCATGGAGGCAGGCGGGGAGCCTGGGCGGGCAAAGCTGGCCTTCCTGCCCCCCCTGCCCCGTCCCCGGGGCCCTGGAGCCGTGCTCTCTGGGCAGGGCAGAGTTCTGTCTGCTTGGCCAGCCAGACCGCAGCCCCCCCGTTGTCTCAAGTGGCACAGGAGCTCACGAATGGAGAGAGCTGCATGTGATCTGGATTCCCCCCCCCCCACCCAAATAACTGCTAATCATTGTGAATTACTAACAGCATAAAATCGAGATCTTGTTTTCCACGGAGAGATCAGGCCCATCAGCCCTGGACAGTTACGTAACCCACCCAGTACCCGTGGGCCATAGCAAGGCTAGCCCCTCCACCCAGAGCCTGCTAGGGAAGGACGGTTTCTTCTGCCTAGTCAAAATGTCTGTTGTTTCTTTTTCCTAAGAATGGCAGGGAGTAAAGGATTATGTGTTTCCCTTGGTATTTTTCATTTTAAGAATCAACATGGGCAGATTTATAATGTTCGCAAACACGCTGGTAGCAATTTGATTGCAGGAAGAACGAAATTTCGCTCAGGCAAGTGCAGATTTATCTGTTGTGGTGAGAATGGCCATGCCTGTATAAATGGTACAATTCTACCCTGAAGATAAATTTTAACAGAGACAATGGTCATGGCTTTTATTCTTCTTTTGTTCTCTCAGATGCATTCGATTAAAAATTAAAGGAAGACATATATTAATTTGACTGAATGGAATCTTTGAGCTGGTTGTGTTGCTTTGTAAAACTTTTGCACGGACTGCACCACCCATACTGTTTAACAGAACTGCTAGAAACTGGTCCACGAGGACAGCGTGGAGGGAAATATGAATCCTCTGAGAGTTCCTTAGACCTACTCTACTTCCAGGAACAACAAATTAGTTTTCTGGAAATCATGGCTCTTGGATACCTCAGAAGCAAATTTGAATTGAGGCAATCTAGTTAACCTTTAGCTCAAAATGTTGGTATTTTCACAGCTGTTTGTAGATAGAGGCAGTTGCTAGTGGTTGCCTCCAACTTATTTCAGATTCTTTCTCTCTGAAAACCAATGTATGATTTTTTGTTTGACCCCCAGGATACTGAAATGTTGCTTTTATATCTGATCTTTTCCTATGACTCTAGCTACAGTTTTATTTGAACTTTTTCCCTCTTTTGTGCTCTTGGCTTGCAGTGACCCGGCCGCCTTTCCGGACAGGAGAGGGAGCGGGAAGTGCCCAGTGCATGCTGCCTACGTGGGTGGGCCCGGAGTGGGCTGTGCTCAGGGCCTAGGGCCCGGGGCAGGGGGGACGTCCATCTGTACCCAGAGGATCTCCGCCGCGGAGTGATGGGAGAATCTGGGCCACTTCCTTTTCTTCTTCCTTTATTCTTTCTTTTGAAAATTTTTCTTTTTACTGAAGTTTATTCCCTGCATATCTTAGGGGTCAGATAGTTCTACCAGGTTGAGAGCAGACCATAGCAATCTCCATGCCTCTGCGCCCCCGGCCCCTGCATTCCTGTTTTCTCCCCCAGAGGCAGCCAGGTTCCTGACATCCTCTCTATCTCCAAGTAACATGCCCACATTGCTGCGTCTTGATTTTTTTTCCACTTTAAACTCTTTTTTTTAACTATGCGATATGAAATAAGAGGATTTAGCCACTTCTGTCCCACCCTAATAACCAAAACAGGCATCCTTCCAATCTCCCAGATGTCTCCATAGTTAGCGTGTAATGGGGGATGGATCAGTGCTCTGCATTCGGTTACGGTGACTAGCTCAGTGCCATCCACAGGTGAAATAGTTAGTGAACTGTGATTCTCTTCTCTCTGCTACCCAGCTTTTTATGTAGTCTATTTTGTTTGCTTACTTTCTACGTACTTTTCGTAAATTCAAAACTTCATTTTGCAGATTGTCTGAACCCACTCTCACCTGCATATGTTCACATGCATTAGGTTCCCTACCTGTTTCGTCTTTTGGTCTCTCCCAGAGCCTTGGATCCGCTCCGATCCGGGCGGGCTGCTTTCTCCATGTGCTGCTCTGGAGTGACCTTGCTCTGTCTCTTTACCATATGCTCCCCGAAATGCCCTTTGCCTCTCTTTTGTATCGGGTATACTACGTCCTGTGTTTCCCTGTGTGTTATGTTATCAGTTGGGTTCAGTTGGAGGAGACAAAAACCACACCAGCTGTTTCAAACAGAGAGGGATTTAAGATAGAGATGAGTACTTCCAAATTATTGGAAGCACTGGAGGAGTGGGCTAGAGGCTGGGCCTCCAGGAGTGCCCTGGAACCACGCAGCTGCCATGCTCTGTCAAGGTGCTGAATCTTCTGCCTCAGGAGGATGGGAAGGGGTCGGGGGACCACCACTGGGGCTGCTCATTTCGAGAACCTTCTGCGGCAGCTGCAGCGCAAGGGCCAGACCCTGTCACAGCTGCTGCCTCTTGATACCCATGAAGCTGATGACAGCTGGGCACTGAACACTTGAAGAAACCCCGCTGGGCCCCGTGCCGCGCTGCCGCCCAAGGGTGGCCTCCACCTTCACATCCCAAGACTCGCTTGAGTGCCCCTCGTTGGAGGAGCCTAGTTAACTCGAAGAACCCAGTTCCCAGGAAGGCCAGGAGGCAGTGTTCGGCCTTCCAGCCTCTGCCACGCAGGAGGGCACGCGAGGTGGGTGTGAATGCTGGTTGTCGCCTCGCCACACACCGCCCCGGCGCTTTGTGCGGGCTACTCTCTTGTTTCGAGGGACCTTATCGCCCCCACGCCTTTCTGAGAGAGAACACCTGGGAAGCGATTTCCTCGAGTCCTTGCGTGTCTGAAAGTCATTTACTCTGTCCCCACGTCTGCACGGTAATTTGTCCAGGTGTAACTTCTTTGTGAAAATCTTTTTCTTGTAGAATCTTGAACATTGTCCAACAGATTCCAGTGTTCCTGTTTCGAATTCTGCGGACATTTTAATTCCCGGTCACTTATTTGTGACCATTTTTCCCCCCTGGGACTTAAAAAATTTGTTTTAGTTTTATTGAGGAGTAATTTATAGAACATAAAATTACCCACTGTAAATATACAATTCAAGGATTGTTTAGTAGATTTAGTTTTGCAACTATTGCTACAATCCACTTTTAGAACATTTCCATCACCGCACACATTTTCTGGTGCCCACATGCAGCCTTTCATGAGCCCCGGCGGGGTTAGCCCCTGTTCTAATTTCCGTCTCTATAGATTTGTAGTTTCTAGACGTCTTCTGTAAATGGGATGTATATGCACGTGTATATGTAGTCTTTTGTGCCTGGCTTCTTTCCCTCAGCATATGATGTTTTGCGGTTCATCCTATTAGTGTGTCTCAGCCGTTTGCTTTTATTCTTGTTGAGGAGTATTATATACACTTTGTTTATCCGTTTGCCGGTTGATGGGCATTTAGGTTGTTTTCAGTTTGGGGCTGAGTCATGCTGCTTTGCACTTTCGCGTCGGAGTGTTTCCATGGACACATGGTCTCCTTTCTCTTTGATGGCTCCCAGGACTACAATCGCTGGGTTGTAGGTAAGCTTATGCCAAACTGGCTTCTCAAGTGACTGTACCATTTTACTTCCCCACCAGCGATGTATAAGGTTCTAGTTTTTCTACATCTTCACCAATACTTTGTATTGTTTGTCTTTTTTTTGGGGGGGGGGGTAGGAGTTTATAATTAATTTATTTATTTTTGCTGTGTTGGGTCTTCGTTTCTGTGCGAGGGCTTTCTCTAGTTGCGGCGAGCGGGGGCCACTCCTCATCGCGGTGCGTGGGCCTCTCACTATCGCGGCCTCTCCTGTTGCGGAGCACGGGCTCCAGACGCGCAGGCTCAGTAGTTGTGACTCACGGGCCCGGTTGCTCCGCAGCATGTGGGATCCTCCCAGACCAGGGCTCGAACCCGTGTCCCCTGCACTAGCAGGCAGATTCTCAACCGCTGTGCCACCAGGGAAGCCCTGTTTGTCTTTTTGATTATAGCCATTTCCGTGGGTGTGTAGAGGTATCTCATTATAGTTTTAATTTATATTTTTCTCATGAATAATGACATTTAGCATCTTTTAATGTGCTTAGAACCACTTGTATATCTTCTCTGGTGAAGTGTTTATTCAGATATTTTGCCCATTTTTAATTGGGTTGTTTGTCTTATTTAGTTGCAAAATTCTTTATGTAGTCTGGCTATAAGATCTTTATCATATGATTTGCCTATATTTTCTCCTAGTGTGTGGCTTATCTTTTTAATTACTTAATGGTGTCTTTTGAAGTGGAATAGTTTTTAATTTTGAGGAAACCTGGTTTATCAATTCTTGTTTTCTTTTGTGAATCGTGCTTTTGGTGTTGTATCTAAGAACTCTTTGACTAACCCAAGTCATGAAGATTTTTTTCCTATATTTTATTCTGGAAGTTTGTTGTTTTATTTGTTGCATTTAGGTGTATGATCCATTTTGATTTAAATTTTGTATATGATGTAAAGACATATTCTAAATTTGTCTCTTTGAATGTGGCCATTTATTTGTCCCAGATCTGCTTTTGTGAAGACTGTTCCTTCCTCATTGAATTGCCTTGGTGTCTCTGTTAAAAATTTGTCTACTGTAGCACACAGACTTGATCATTGTAGCTTTAGAGCATATTTGAAATGGGGTGGTGTGAGTTCTCAAGCTCTGTTCTTTTTTTCGAAATTCTTTTGGCTATTCTAGCTCCTTTGTATTTCAGTATAAATTTTGGAATCAGCTTGTCAATTGTACCAAAAAAAAGTCTGTTCAGATTTTGATAGTAATTACATTGACTGTAGATCATTTTGAGAAAAATTGCCATCTTAACGGTATTGTGTTAACATGGGATGTCTCTCCATTTACTTAGATCAGAGATTGCTGAACTTTTTCTTGAAGGGCCAGGTAGTAAACATTTTATTCTGTGGGTCTCTGTCACACCTTCTTAACTCTGCCATTGTAGTGGAACATATTATGGACAGTGAGCCGAGGCTGTGTCCCAATAACACTTGATTTGCGAAAATGGGAGGCTGGACTGTGGGCCATAGGCTGTGGGCCTCTGACTTGATCATCTTTACCTTCTCTCAGCAGTGTTTTGTAGTTTTCAGTGCACAGTCTTGTACTTATTTTATGAAATTTATTCTAAGCATTTTATGGTTCTTAATGGTATTGTAAATGGAATCGCCTTCTTAATTTCATTTTCAGATTTTACATTGCTAGTAAATAGAAATACGTTTGATTTTTATGTGTTGATCTTGTATTCTCTCACCTTGCTGAACTTGTTTATTGGTTCTAGAAGGCTTTTTGGATTCCTGGGACTTTTTAGGAACCTCATTTTGTCCCTGTATTCTGAAACTTCACATGGTATACCTTGGCCTGGACCCACTTGACCCATCGTGTTGAGTTGACTTTCCTGTCATCTGTAACAGAACTAACAGAGAAATTCTTTTCTTGAGTTTAGAGGGTTTATTTTGTTGCTTGCCTTTGTAAGGAAAAGTAAAACAGCACAGTTATGTTATTATATCTCTGCTGCAAATATCATAGGACAAATTTACAATGATAATAGATGTGATAAAACTTTAATAATACAGATTATCTGTAGATTTCATTTCTTGTGCTTGTGGCATAAATACATAAAAAATATTTGCAGAGTATGGTTGCTTCTGTGTGTACTATTTATGAGCAGATTTGTTTTCTAAAAAATGCTGGGTTAAGACACATCACGCATGCCATTTTTTGTTGCTTCTGTGCACGAAAAATACTTTACTGATTCTGCATGGTAGAATCCCTTCACAGCATGTTTCAACCCTGGACTGCTTTCATTTTTCTTTCGGTTTCCGTTACTGATTTCCTCCTTCCTTCCCCTCTCCCCAGTAATATTGAGTTGGGAAATGCCTTGTTAACGGGCAGGAATAGAAAAGTCTTAAATAAGGTGTTAATAAGGCAGTGCAGTCATGTTACTATATTAAGGTGAAGGGGGTTTTGTAAGGCGCCCTAGTGCAGGGAATTCATACCAGGCCTGTGAAGTGGTCAAGATTCAGCCTGTGACCTTAAGCATCGCTTCTGGTTGCTGTTCTCCATCTTTCTGTGAAGCCTGTGATAGTAAACCACAGGCTTGGTTTACTTGGTTACGTCTCTTGGAGGCTAATTTTAGCAACCGCTGTTCATTTGTTCCTTCATTAATTTATTAACCAATTTATTAATTTATTCAGCAGCACTTACTGAGTAGCAGCTATGTGCTGCTTCCTGGAAATGTAAAGATCTTTAGCACATCCTCTGGCAAGACAGTTCTAACCCCAAGTGTCTCTCAACTCTATTTAAATGCAAAAAAGAGGTGAAAAAAAATCCAGATCTTAACGACTTTATTTTTTGGTAGTTGTGTTAGGGTGGAAATTGAACATACGTTCTTCGTCTTCAGTGACTGTCAGTTAATCCTCTGTCATTTGAGAAAGTCGAAGCAATGAGAAGGATACTGAGAGAATGGATAGAAAGGTGATTGTTGGGTGTGTGTGTTTGTGTGTGCATGCGTTTTATTTGTTTATTTCTTTATTTTATGTTAATGGTCATCATTTAAAGTTAACCTGGTCTGGGCAACGTTCCAGTCTTATCTACACATTACAGCTTATTTATAATTTTGCTCATTGACATCTCACCAAAACTAGACCAGCTGAGCATCTTGCTTTGGTAGCAGAGCTATTGTGCTAGCTTCGGAATACACCTGCAGTTGATTTTCTCTTCTTACTTATGACTTTTTAAAGACCCCTGGCACGTCTTCCCATTTATGTGTTTCATTCCCGTGAACTCTGCACAGACGGGCACACCTGGCTCTCCATCCCCTGGTACCTCCTAAGAGCCGTTTCAGCATCAGCGCTCCTATGAAAACCAGCCCTTCAGCTGTATTTGTTGGAAGTTATTCAACAAGCACTAGGAGACACCTTTTTTCTTTCATCTTGGGAGGTTTTTGGTGTAAAAGCAAGATTAGCATTTTAAGCTTTTCAGTTCCAACTTAAAATGTCACTAAGACCTCTCACAGCCATATTCTTTTTTGTTGTTGTTGTTTGTTTGCGGTACGCGGGCCTCTCACTGTTGTGGCCCCTCCCGTTGCGGAGCACAGGCTCCGGACGCGCAGGCTCAGAGGCCGTGGCTCACGGGCCCAGCCGCTCCGCGGCACGTCGGATCCTCCCGGACCGGGGCACGAACCCGCGTCCCCTGCATCGGCAGGCGGACTCGCAACCACTGCGCCACCAGGGAAGCCCGCCATATTCTTAAAAAAATATTACTGACGCCTTTCAGACTCTTCCGAGGTCTCTAATGCTTCTGAAGTAGAGGAACAAATCTTACCCTTATTGTCCACGTAGCTCATTAACCCTGCGGTAAGTAGCCCTGCAGACTTGTTGCTGCCTCTGTTTTCTGTCCCCTGCATATTCAGAAGCCTCATTTGTTACACGCAACTCCATATGGTCCTTTCCTTTCAAATAATGTGACGGATAATAGCCCCCCGAATGCTTCTCCTCTCCTGGACTCTGTAACTTGACACAGGCCTTTCCTTCTGTCCCCTTCCCCTTTTCCACTTCCTCCCTGTAATTTCTGCTCGTCCTGGAAGAGTTAACCTCAGCGCCTCATTTAACCCCTCATTTGCAAAGTCCTCAAAGATCCTGTATCTGCCTCCCATTTTCCATTCCTGTCCCGAGCCCCGGCCAGGACGTGGCCTCTCTTTCCAGAAATGCTCCGTGCATCTTTCTCCACTGCCATTGCCATTCTTCAGTGATTTCTGAGTTTCTCTACTCTTCCCCCATGAGATTTTGAGCTCCTTCAAGGCGAGAGCTGGGTCTCAGTCGACCCTGTTCCCCCAGGCTTAACTCTGAAAACACCATCAACAAATGTTTGGTGGAGGAAAGTGAGGCAGTGGATTACATTCCTCCACAGAGCTTTTGCTTATTTCAGTTTCACATCAGCCCAGAGGATGTCAACCTTCATAACGGCCCCAGCGTCACCCACGCATCCAGCGAGAGCTCTTTCTCAGGCCTGCCTCTTAGCATGTGAGTCTCAAATTTGGGGCGCTTAATACAAATGCAGGTCCCCCGAGAGTCAGCTCTGGCTGTGTGGGGTGTCCAGGGTCTGCAGTCTGAAGCAGTGTCCCGGTGATTCTGGTGCTGGGGGCTGTGACCATCCTCTGGGAGATGCCGGGTGCGGGAGTGGTTTGTGCTGGCTCCTCTCTGGGTTCCATGCCTCCGGTGAGGACAGGGAGACCTAGGCTGTAAGCTGCAGTGGCTTCTTTCTCCACTGGCACGGCCTGTGACCCTGTGGCAGTCACAGGAAGAGGCACATAGTCCCCAGTTCATGCAACAGGTGTGCCCCTGAAAAGCCGAATAAATTAAAGCTTTACAAGAGGCAAGCAGGTAGTGAATTCTTTTATAAGTTGAATAGTCACTCCCTAATTTATTGGTTTTTAAGATGTACATTGTAGAGCATTAGTTTGTTTAAATTAAATGGGATGTTTCTGTATGTGGCTTCAGTTTTTTGACTGGATGAATTTAATAATGCTTCTTTTCCCCAGGTGGTCACCTGTTGTTAACCGACCCTTACGTGGAAAGGTTGAGCTTTAAGTAAAAACGTTTTGCTGCTGTTGAAGAATTGCTTTTGAGGTTCAGAAGCCCTAATTCAGGGGCCGCTCCATTTCTGAGAAGCTCTTCGTTACAGTTGCCCTAGCCGCTTCTCCTTGTAATACCTGAGCACCCTTGAAACCCTTGCTACCAGCTTGTGAACTGATAGCGTTTGTCCACGAGGAACTCTCAGCTGCTGACACAAGATGCGGTAGAGCTGAAATGTTCCTCACACACTCTTTGCTGACCTACTTTGTCGGTCACCTTTGCTACGTCCTCTTCCTCTGCCGGCTTTTCAGAGTGTAGGTTTCTGGTACTGACAGGCTTATTTTTGCGTCACATGCTACATCTGGTAGTTGAGCAGTCTAATTTTTCCCAGTAGCTTCCACGTTCCCCTCTGGAGGCATCTAGCAAATCAGTCAACCACTTCACAGCCAGCTTTTCTCATCATAAAAAAATGAGAGTGAGAATTGCCATCTCTGTTCTTTTGGAGGCTGTGAATATTCACATGGTGTTCTGTGATCTTCCAGTGAGGTAGAATACCAGAAGAAAAAAGTGTCTTTGTTATTTATAAGATAGTAACTGTCAAATAAATACAGTTTTACCTCTCTCCCTCCTGTCTGCTGAGCTCCCACCGCCGGGCTGCCCGCTGGTGAGTGCCACTTCACAGCCGTGACGGCTTTTGAGGCCCAGGTGCTCACAGGAAGGGCTGCTCTCCTAGGTTCTGCCTGGCTTGAGGGTGGGCTTCTCTTCGGGGAGTTACCACACTGCTCCTAGCACGTGCTGTCTACATCTTCCTCTGGACTGTCACATCCTTGGGGGGGGGGGGGCGGAGTTCTCCTTAGCTCCTCGTTCAGAGGGCAGTGTCTTCATCTTCTGTGTACTTCTAGCACCTGGCACAGAGACGGTCCTAAAAATATGGGCATGGAAATCCTGAAATGTACAGTCAGTCTTACCTTCATTAATTCTATGAGTTTTAACTGTTGTAAGAACTTATCCGTGAACTTAAGCCGTGATTTCTCGTGGTCTTGTGAGATTAAGAGCAGGGCCATGGGGTCACACCGCTAGGTCCTGGTCTTTGCTCTGTCCTTGCCGTCTGGATGCACTTGGACGTGTGGTATAACTCTCTGAGGCTTGGTTTCCTTATTTGTCAAAATGAGTTTGATAATACTAATATTTATCTCTTAGCCTTCTTAAAAAGATTAAGGAAGATGATATATGGAAAACAGAATCGTTTCTGGCCCATAATTACCTCTGGGTAGATGTTAGTTTGAAAGGATATTTTTATTAGTGTTATTGTTATTCGTCTATTTCTCCAGACTTCTCTGTTTCCTTCTCAGTAAAATAAATGGGGTTTTGCACTAAAAGATTATTTCTAAGATTCCTTATGCCATCACCATTTTTATAGTTCTGTGATTTTAGATATGCACTTTGATGGTTACATGTGTTCATTGCCTTAACGTTATCAGAAGGGAATAAGCCATGTTTCAAAACATATATTTTCTTAATAATGTGATTTACTTCCGAATTCCATTAAATAGCATATGCGCTGGTGCAGTGTTTAGCATCCATTTTCCTTACAGAGAGAGTGAGGCCAGCAGTAAAAACCTGCAGTCGCCGAACGTCAGAGCGGGAAGGGGCCGGAAGGAGCGTCTTAACCGTCCCCCGCAGTCAGGGGTTTTCTCAACCCAAGGCTTCTGGTGATAGTAAACACATGAAGGTAAACTCTTTTAAGAGCTACAGTGTCATGGAAACCCTAGGGTCAGCAACATCAAAGCTGATGCTTTTCTTAGTGGCATTTCTCCTCCTGCAGTGCATTGCAAAGTAAAATTCTTAAGCTGTGAGAGATTGCATATCTTTAGTACCAGAGTTAGCTTAATATTTCAGAGCATGCCAATTACATCTTTTTTCCCCGGCTGGCTGTAGGAAAAAAAGAAATTAGCCCCATAACGAAAGGAGAATTTGTGTGATGGTAAAGTAACGTTGTATCTTGTAATAACTGGATTCCCTTTCATATTCTCCTCGAGCATTTCAGATTTAAAGAGAGAACTATTTAAGGATAATCCATAACATTACAGAAAGAATACTCATTTTATAAAATATAGTTTGACCAGAAATCTTTAAATCTATTTCAAAGGGGGCCATTTCCCTCATCAAACGTAATGACGTAATTAGAAATACTAGTGTTTGGTATTGCAACTTCTTCCTATTATGGATTCCCTGCGTGATCTGTAAACTATCTCATTTCCTCACATTTAGCGAGTTATTCACACTTTTGTATGAGTGGGATATGCCTGGGATGCTGCAGTCAGTTACTGTTCTCAGACACGTTGATTGGAGAATCGTAATGAGATAAGAATGGAGAGACCATTTCATTGCCTCTGGAGGGTAGTGTGTGGGAGATGTCCTTGTGTGTAGACCATAGCCCTTTGAGAAGGATGAAGTTCAGGATTTCTGTATCTGGAATTTGTACCTGTGGATACAAATGTAGATGTGTATGCGACGTGGCATGGCATAACCCCCTTTTCCAGCTATTGTGACAGGGAAGATTTGAAACTATGTCTTCCTGACAATCTCAGTTTGCTGGAGTCTAGTCATTTCAAGTCTGATGGGATTTGGGTCCTTGGAAGGAGCCAGAGACTGATGTGCTCCCTTCACATGCAGGCCTTGGTGGAAACTGCCTCCAGCCGTTGCTGCCTGTACTCTGACTGCCCCTCGGCGGCGCCCGGTGGCCCCACGGTCAGCTGCCCGTCTGGGCCCTCGCTGTCCACGGCCTCCGAGGCTCTTTCGTGGCAGAGCTGCGCTCCTCTGGGTTCCTGCTCCCTGTCTCCCCCGCTCCTGCTCTGCGGCCCTCCTGCCATCAGCTGAGAAGACTCGGGGGGCGATGACTAGCTGATACCACCACTGGGTACTTCCTCGTCCTTCTCCCTGGTCAACTGCCCAGGGCTGAGAGAAGCCCCGCTCCCCACGTGGCAGGTCAGAGCCCAGCGCTGGCTGCCGCGGCCCCTGCAGCTGCTTGCATCCGCCGTGTGCTGAGCTCTGGCCCTGGTGTCCTTCCCGGCGTGCGCTTCTGCCAGGGACACTGACTCAGTTCGAGGGTTAACTGATGATGTCCCGTGAAAAAATTAAAGGTGATGGAAAAATATGTGGTCTTGGCTTCCAACAAGATAAGGTCTGGGTTTGGAGGAGGAAATACATAGGCTGGATAGAGCCTTCATAATTTTGGCTTTTCTTTTAAGGAACTAGATTCCATGATGAACAGCTTGGGTTCGGTCTCCCCAGAATTTGATTCTACTGTGTTGTTCAACATAGTTTATTGGTTAGCTTGGTGGGTTTAGGATTTCAAGGGCCTGGATTTGAATTCTGGCTTTGTTACTTGTCAGTTGTGTGACAGTATCTGTGACAAGATACTAATTCTCTCTGTGTCTCATTCTCCTAACTCAGAAATGGTAATAATATTGGTACTGACCTCGAAGAGCTATAAAGATTAAAGTATATTGCATGTAGAGCACTTAGAACAGTTTCTGACTGTTCAGAAACTCTGACAGAAAGAGTTCAACAAATTTTAGACTTTAATATATTTTTATTTAGTGTATTGTTATTATTATTATTATTATTAGCAACACCTTTCCAAAGAGAGTTAATTTTTAATAAAGAAGCAGAATTTCTTTATATGCTGTCCAACTTCAGCTCCAAGCTGAACTTGTATTTGCAGTTGTTTCAATGTTATTTAAGGGTCATTATTTACATAATGGAGAAAAGAATAAAAGTCATGTCAAATTGTTTTCTTTTCGTCTGTATAACTTTTTGTTCATGGTGATAACGAATAGGAACATCTAGGCTCTAAAGTGGATTTGTTCATATAGTGTTATGGAGTGTGGGTCTGGGTTTGTTCTAACAAAACTCAGAAACAAAGTCAGGAACTAATTGGTGCTGTGAATGTTAAAAAAAATTCAGGAAAAACGAGGTTTTCTTTTTCCCCTGGCTTTTCTAGGAAACAGATCAGTCAGTGAGAGCCTGTCGTTATCCTCCTTTTTCCCCTCCTTGTCCTGAAAGAATGTGAGCAGAAAGTAAGAGACTACTTTTTTATCCTTTAATGTTGTTCGTGACGCGGGGCTGGGCGCTCTGAATTTTCCCAGACCTTTCTCACCCCGCTCTGAGCAGATGCAGGTACTGTGAGTCACCTTGGGGTGAGATATTCCATTTTTAACAGTCAGCCTATTGTCTGTTTTCTTTCTTCCTGCTCTTATCATTAAATGCCTTCCAAGCCAGGATACTTGTGAGCAATAAGTGAACCCCAGCTGTGGGGTTTCAGATACCCAGAGGCTGACCCAGAAACAGCAGTAGAGGGCGCTCGGCCTTTCATTTCCCTATAATGGAGCCGCACCAAACATCTCTCGTTTAAGGAGCTAAAAATAAATTGCACAGACTAATTAAGTCTTGCCGAGACCTTGTGCAGTGATCCACTGCTAAGTGCCTAAAATAAGTAGATCTTATTTTAATCTTGGGGAAACTAGGTACAAGAGGGAATTTCCTAAGCCTCCATAGGAAGAGTCGGAATTTCCGTAATAACCCAGGAATCCTCTTGCTTTTCTGGCCAGTATCCCAAATGTTCCTTCATTTAGGAAGAACCAAAGGGAGAACTCGGGAGCTTTCATTTCCTCCTGAGTAGGAAATTGCCCTTTCATGCAAGGTATATGAGATGTATGCCTCAAATAAATCAGTTACCCACAACGTTATATATACCGCCTATTTTTTTAGTTTATTTTTAAAATTTAAGTTAAATTTTATTTTATATTGGAGTATAGTTGATTTACGATGTTGTCTTAGCTTCAGGTGTACAACAAAGTGCTTCAGTTCTACGTATACATGTATGTATGCTTTTTCAGATTCTTTCCCCATGTAGGTTATCACAGAATATTGAGTAGAGTTCCCTGTTCTACCACCTGTTTTAAATTGCATCCTTTTTGTAAGATAGTGGCTCTTTACTTTTAACCAACAAAGACCCTTAGAAAAAGGAAAATGAAAAATAAATAGCATTCCTGGAGCCCGTGTGGGCAGCTGAGATTCCCTGTGATCTTGTTGGCTCATATTCTGTGCTGATCAGAGCAGGGCTTCGATCAGCGGGAGGATTCCCCAAGGCAGGGTCTGGTCCCTCTAGTGCACATGGCCTGCCCCGTCTGACACCAGCGCGCCTCGAGAATTGAGCCCCAGGAAGCTGCAGCGTGCACCGCAGCTGAGCACCGGTGGTTGCCATGGAGATCGCTAATACTGCTGAAACTCCAAGAAAGGGAACTTGCGGCAGCTCAGGAGCCTGCCTGAAAATGAATGAGGAACAAGCGGAATTTAGAATAGGCCCTCAGCTACTTGTCCCACATGGAGTTTTAATTTCCTCCCCCCGCCCCCACCCCGCTTCCTCTTCCTTTTTCAGAGAATAGATTGAAGACGCGGCTATGTTACAAAGCACACTCGGGCCCCTCTGACCTTCTTGCAGCCTGACACATCCTTGGAATAGATGTATATTAATGACGATGCGTATGACTAATGGGATGGGGGGTGCTGGCCCTTCTGGAGCCTGTGTGCCGCTTGTCACTGGGGTTTAGTAGGCACCTTGGGATTTGTCTGCAGCATATGTGCTGCTGTTAATGATTGAAAAATTACCACAACAATTAGTCACGGATCGCTAAAGGCAGGGCCCCCAAATGTGATGGACAATGTGATTAAATCCATGTATGTGACAATTAACTCTCCTGCAGGTTTATCCACCAAGGAGGATGCCCTGGGGTGAGAGAGCAGAAGGGAATGAGGAGGTGGAAGAAGGGGGACAGAAAGGAGCAGGCGAGAATAGCGCTGCGGATCTGGCCTGATGCAGCTGGCACTGGGGCTTTAATCTGATCCTGAATTAATCACAGTTTGATTAATCCTGGTTTATTGCAACTTTCTATTGCCCATTTATTTATATCTCCCATAATTTTATGGAGGCATGACTGATTAAATTCTGCCCATTCCATGTTTTTTAAATTTTAAAATCAGGTCTCTGCATTTAATGTGATGTTCTAGGTGGTCCAAGGTGCAATTATCTTGTAAAAGCTAAGCAGGCACCAGACACGGCGTGTCATGAATCCCCTTATGTATCACAGCTGAGTAACCCAGAATAAATATTTGTTTGCTCGGGATTCTGCCTGAGCAAAAAAGAAGCCTTGTGATGTCAGTCTGCTTGTTTATTCGGGTGGAAGAAATGAGAATGCACACACACAAACACACACATTTTTTGTTAAATGAGAGGAGCCCAAATACAAAATTTTGTGCACGAGAAAAAACAGTGTTAACATTTGGATGGAGTATCTGCCAATATATATTCATAGCATCAAAGGGTAATTAATGCTTGCAGTCCACAGACGTGTTCATATGTGGGATTTTTTTGAACGAGTATGTAGTCTTCTTATTTTTTTTTTGTTTTAGTTGTTATTTCTGGTGTTATTCATATCTGTGTACAAAACATTGCATTTAAATAATGCCAAGGAGGTGGTGAACAAACCAGCCCGAGCAAAGCCTCGTGGTTTGTGACTTACGCCTGTTGTACGCATGTGTAAGTTAAGACTATCCCATTCCTCATTCAAGAGAGGGCATCTAAAGCTCTAGAAAACACAAATGACACATGCAGGTGTGGTTTTTCTGCTTTCAGTCTTCCTTCGGCTTATTCCATTGCTTGCTTAAAGTGAATTTTGCGGAAGAACCAGTTTTTTAATTTGCAGACTGAAGTGGATTATCTTTGTTACTTGCATTTTAGCCTGAGCTACCCAGGCCTATAAAGATAGAGGATCTGTTTGCGGTGTGGGCAGCAGTGTACAGGAAGATCATCAGCACAGCACAGATCTTACTGGGTTGGTGGCACAGCACAGACGCTGCCCTGTTAGATACCCCTGGAAACTTGCATCTCTAATTGCTGACATCACCACTTTTTAGAGCAGCGACCAAGAAATCCAGTCTAATTGCGGATGATTTGGGAACCTCAGGATCCCTCCTGGTGCCAAATTTGTGGTCTCCGTGTCAGCCTCCTAATAGCTCTTCAGTTCTGCCAGGAACTAATAGCAAGGCAGTAAAACACTTCATTCATGAAATATTCTTCATACTCACCAAACTAAAGTAACTGCACACTTCTTGAGCCACCATCTCATTTCTGTAATCTTATTCCAAGAAACCATATGCAAGGTAGAAGTTGGCAAGTGCCACTTGAGGAAAACTGGGCGAAGTTTTGCAGATGGGAGAAATGACTTCTGCCTGGGTATTGGAAGGTTTTATGGCATTTGTCGCGGTGTCGAGTTGGATATGTAGGCTTGAAGAGACGTATATTCTAGGTATGTGCAAGAATGTGTTTGTAGTACTGCTTTGGACATAACAAGAGAACAGAATCTAATTTGAATGCATGATATGGAAACAGTTGTTGGACCCGGATCCTGGAGGGCCTTAGATCCTTAGCCAAAGAGTTTGTACTTCATATTCTAGTCCATGAATTGAGTCATAATAAGGGTATGAGAAGACATTTCACGAAGCACGCGTGTTTCAGACTAGGTCATTCTCCTGACCACACTCTGCAAGCTTCTCGTGAAGCTGTCCAGGACCTTCGGGACCCTGCCCATCTGGCCTCTGCCTGTTGCTCTGATTTCCTTGGCCGCTCTCTCCTTCCTTCCCTGCACTGTGGTCACACTGGTCTCTGTTTTCTGAACAGGCTGCCCTTGTTTTTTTTTTAATATTAATGTATTTTTAGTTCAAGTATGGTTGATTTACAATGTTGTGTTAATTTCTGCTGTACAGCAAAGTGATTCAGTTATATATACATTCTTTTTTCATATTCTTTTCCTTTATGGTTTATCATAGAATATTGAATATAGTTCCCTGTGCTATACAGTAGGACCTTGTTGTTTATCCATTCTATATATAAAAGCATACATCTGCTAACCCCAAACTCCCACTTCATCCCTCCCGTAACCCCCTCCTCCTTGACAACCACCAGTCTGTTCTCTATGTTTGTTATTCTGTTTCTGTTTCATAGATAGGTTCATTTGTGTCATATTTTAGATTCGGCATATAAGTGATATCGTATGGTATTTGTCTTTCTCTTTCTGACTTCCGTCACTTAGTATGGTAATCTCTGGGTCCGTCCATGTTGCCGCAGATGGCATTATTTTGTTCTTTTTTATGGCTGAGTAGTATTCCATTGTATACATATATACCGCATCTTCTTTATGCATTCCTTTGTCGACGGACATTGAGGTTGCTTCAGTGTCTTGGCTGCTGTGAATACTGCTGCTGTGAACATAGCGGGTGCATGTGTCTCTACTCTTACTGGTCTCCTTGTCTGGAACACTCTTTACCTCGGGCTTTGCAAGGCCACCTCTTTCTCATCATTCAGGCTGCAGCTCTCTCACTGTTCACCTACTTCCCAACCTCCAGTTTCCCTCCCTGCACCCTGACCCTAGGTGGCTTGCTGTAGTGGACACTGGCCAGTGCTCCCTCTTTTTGTTCTCTCCCTTGAGTTTGCTCAGGTAGCCACTTTGACCCTTGGTAACTCAGCAAAAGGTGCTTCCATCCCTTCTCCAGGGATAGATTCTCTTCTCTCTGGTGATTGGTTTAGTCATGGGCATGTGACCCAGTGCTGGACGAATGAGATATTATCCAAGGGGCAGGCAACCAGGGGCTTCTGGGGAAAGTGTTCTCACTGCTAAGAACGTGTCACAGGATGAGGTGGTCTCCTCTTCATCCCCTGGAGGTTGAATATCAGGTGGCATTATGTGAGTCTGCTGTCCGAGGTTAAAACCAACACCCAGAGGAAGGCAGCACCAGGAGTACTGCAAAGAGCCAGAGCCCTGATGGAGCATGCCCAGAACCCTCTCCATGTCCAGACTTCTCGTTTTCTGAGGTGTCACTTCTTACTCAAGCCCCCTTAAGTTAGATTTTCTTATTACCTGAGTCAAAAGTATTCTAACTGATGTGCTTTCTTTTATACCACCCTGCTATATTTTCCTCATGGCATTTACCACTCTGTAAATTATGCTGTTTATTAATTTAAATGTTTATTGTCTGAATTTCTTACCAGAATTTAAGCTTCATTTGGGCAGGTACTTATCTGTCTTGTGACTGTTGAGTCCACGCCTCCTAGAACAGTGTGAGGTGTATTAGTGGGCGATCAATGAATATTTATTGGCTGAATGAATGGGATGAGGGAGGCAGGTGAATGTGGTCTCTTGTATAAAACATCGTGGGGGGCGTTTGGAGACGGCTGATGGAAAGCTATTGCTGTTGTAGAGAAGTTCATAAAAGAGGTGGTGAGAACCTGCCCCTTGTGGCATCATAGTGGAGGCAGGGACAGCCCAGAAGGATGTGACAGACGTAACAGGACTTGGCAACTGGCTGAGGGGAGTGGGGTTTTCTCTTGAGACTGCTACCCAGCGTTATTGAGAGGAATAGGGGATGTAGGAGGCAGAGCAGGTGTGATGCAGGAGAACAAGGAAGTGACGTTTGGAAATATAGACTATAAGTGCCAGCTAGGCACACTGTTCAAGTTTGAATCCTGTCTTACTAGCTGGGTGACCTTAGGCAAATTACTTAACCTCTCTGAGCCTCAATTTACTAAGTATTATAAATTCTTTTTTGTGTGTACTCTATATTACATACATCCCTAATTATATATATATTAACATAATTTATATATCATTCATGTTTTTACACACCTGCAAAATTAATATCTTTTGAGAATTAAATGAATTAATCCATGCACTTAGTGCTTGGCACATATAAAGTGTTATGTCAGTATTAACCTGGCACATGAGGGCACTCAATAAATAAGTGTGGACCACAGCTAACATAATCAATGGGGGAAAACTGAAAACTTTCCCTCTAAGATACAGTACAAGGCAAGGATGCCCACTCTTGCCACTTTTATTCAAAATAGGACTGATTGCCAAAACGGACAAGAAAAAGAAATAAAAGGCATCCAATTTGGAAGGAAGAAGTAAAATTATCTCTGCTCGCAGATGACATAATCATATATTTAGAAAACCCTAAAGTCCAACAAAAATACTGTTAGAACTAATAAAAAAAGTTCAGCCAAGTTGCAGTATACAAAATCAACATACAAAAATCAGTATGTTTCTATACACAAACAATGAGCTATTTGAAAAGGAAATGAAATCAATCCCATTAACAATAGCAACAAAAAGAATGAAACACTTAGGAATAATCTTAACTAAAGAAGCAAAAGAGTTGTATACTGAAAATTATAAAAAATTGATGAAGAAAATTAAAGAAGTTACAGGTAGATGGAAAGACATTCTTTGCTCATGGATTGGAAGAACTAATAGTGTGAAAATGTCCATATCACTTAAAATTAACTGCAGGTTCAGTGCAATCTCCATCAAAATTTCAATGGCATTCTTTCTTTTTTAAATTTATTTATTTTATTTTTGGCTGCGTTGGGTCTTCGTTGTTGCACGCGGGCTTTCTCTAGTTGTGGTGAGCAGGGGCTACTCTTCGTTGCAATGCGTGGGCTTCTCATTGCAGTGGCTTCTCTTGTTGAGGAGCACGGGCTCTAGGCACGCAGCCTTCAGTAGTTGTGGCACGCGGGCTCAGTAGTTGTGGCTCGCAGGCTCTAGAGCGCAGGCTCAGTAGTTGTGGTGCACAGGCTTAGTTGCTCTGCAGCACGTGGGATCTTCCTGGACCAGGGCTCAAACCCGTGTCGCCTGCATTGGCAGGCAGATTCTTAACCACACTGCCACCAGGGAAGCCCCTCAATGGCATTCTTTACAGAATTAGAAAAAAAAAAAAATCCTAAACTTCACATGAACCACAAAAGACCCTGAATAGTCATAGCAATTTTGAGCAAGAGGAACAAAGCTGAAGGCATCACACTTCCTGATTTCCAACTTTATTACAAAACTACAATTATTAAAACAGTATGGTACTGGTATAAAAAACAGACATACAGACTAGAGTGGAACAGAATAGAGAACCCAGGAATAAATCCACACATCTATGGTTGACTGATCTTCAACAAGGATACCGAGAACACACAGTGTGGAAGGGATAGTCTCTTTAATAAATGTTGTTGGGGAAGGTGGATATCCATATGCAGAAGGATGAAATTGGATCTTTATCTCACACCATATACAAAAGTCAATTCAAAACGGATTAAAGATATAAACATAAGACCTGAAACTGTTAAACTATTAGAAGAAAGCATAGGGAAAAAGCTCCTTGACATTGCTCTGGGCAGTGACTTTTCAGATATGACACCAAAAGCATAGGCAGCAATGGCGAAAACAGACAAGTGGGGCTATATCAAAATAAAAAGCTTCTGTACAGCAAAGGAAACCATCAGCAAAGTGAAAAGGCAACCTATGGAATTGGCAAAAATAATTTGCAAACCACATATCTGATAAAGGGTTAATATCCAAAGTATAAAAAGTTCATACAACTCAATAGCAAAAAAACCAAATAATCTGGTTTTTAAAATGGGCAGAGGACCTGAATAGACATCTCTTTAAAGAAGACATACGATGGCCAACAGGTATGTGAAAAGGTGCTCAGCATCACTAATCCTCAGGGGAATATGTATCAAAACCACAGTGAGATCTCACCTCATGCCTATTAGAATGGCTATTGTTTTAAAAAAATAAAGGAAAAAAAAAAGGTAAGCACTGGCAAGGATGCGAAGACAAGGAATCCCTTATGCACTGTTGGTGGGAATGTGAATTGGTGCAGCCATTATGGAAAAAAGTATGAGATTCCTCAAAGAATTAAAAATAAAACTACCATATGATCCGGCAGTCTTACTTCTGGGTGTGTATCCAAAGGAAATGAAATCAGCATCTCAAAGAGATCTCTGCATCGTCATGTTTATTGCAGTATTATTCACAATAGCCAAAATATGGAAACAAATATCTACTGGTGAATGAATTGATAGAGAAAATGTGGTTTACGATGGAATAGTATTAAAAAGAAAGAAATCCTGATACTTAGGACAACATGGATGAACCTGGAGGACATCATGCTAAGTGAAATAAGCCAGACACAGAAAGACGAATACTGCCCATCTTCACTTATGTGTAGAATTTAAAGGGTCAAACTCATGGAAGCAGAGAATAGAATGATGGTTACCAGAGGCTGAGGGGAGGGGAAAATGGGGAGATGTTGGTCAAGGGGTACAAAGTTTTAGTTACGCAAGACGAATAATAAGTCAGGGGAGGTAATGTACAGCATGGTGACTGTAGTTAACAGTTCTGTGTTGTATACTTGAAATTTGCTAAGTGGGTACATCATCTTAAGTGTTCTCACCACACACACACACACACACACAGAGACACACACACAACTATGAGGGGTGATGTATATATTAATTAGCTTAATCGTGGTTATCCTTTCACAATGTATACATGTGTCAAAACATCAGGTCATACACATTAAATATATACAATGTTTATTTGTGAATTATAACACTTTAAAGATGGGGGGGAAAGGGAAAAAAAAAAAAGAAAACCATGAAAAAACATGTGTGGAATCTAATTGCAAGAACACCGATTGTTGTGGCAGCAGCAGAGTCTCCAGTAATCTCATTAGCCTGTTCTGTGGCCAGATGCCCTCTAGCCTGTTGGTCCATTGGTAGCCTTTTCCTATAGTAGGTAAAATTCGAGAATGTTAGAAATAATTTTCTAGGTGACGATAATATATCTTCCACTTGTGTGGTACTTTTAGAGATGATTTTCTCACTTGCCCTCTGATCTTGGCCTGTCTGGGGAATAGGCAGGGAATATCATTCCCATTTTATCAAACAAGAAGCCTAGGGATAGGGTGGCTAAGTGTCCTAATACCTAATAGCCATTCCTAACCCCTGACTGGA
The DNA here is from genome assembly GCF_002837175.3 of Physeter macrocephalus. Classification (NCBI taxonomy): domain Eukaryota; kingdom Metazoa; phylum Chordata; class Mammalia; order Artiodactyla; family Physeteridae; genus Physeter; species Physeter macrocephalus. Next base: position 104,930,371 of record NC_041231.1, on the reverse strand, counting down.
GCTGCTCATCTGCTAATCCCAGTCTCTGCTACCAACGCCAAGTAGAATAAATGCCCAGAAGCTGCATGAGGTGAAAGTGTTCAGACCTCTGTGGTTCTCTCAGGTTGACTGAGGGCTCCCAACTTGCAAATGGAAGACAGCCATCACCGCTATAATGGTTGGTTTTGGTGGTAGGTAACTTGAGTTCATCCCAGCTCGGTGCTGGTTTGGGCTGTCTTGACCTGCTCTGAGCGACTGTGCATGGCCAGGTGGGGGCAGTTTGATCATGTGCTCTTGCTGGCCACGTGGCAGTGCCCCAGGATTGCCCCCATTCTCGGCCCAGGAGAGGGAGCTCCGGCCCTCAGGTGAGTAAGACAGAGTCCCCAGTGCTGGCTGCAAGTATGGATATTTCTAGAAGCTTCCTGTCTTTTCTTGACTATAAAATATACAAATTGTTGAAAGCATCGTGTATTCATGTTTACTTTAATATGTAAAAGCACTTAAGATTGTCGTATAATAAAATGGTGGCTTTTGAGAATTCCATCCTGCCTAACCTGTGAATCTGCATTTCCTGGGCGTACTTGGACATGCCTCATACCCACGTTAAAGATGTCTGGGCTTCACTTGTGGTACCTAGTATTTAGCATGCTGCCTACAAAATTGATTAGGTTTGTCTGCTCTTTCTTGTCGGCATAGTTATATTTACTTATTCTATTCGAAATCCGTTATCTTCTATTCCAGTAGATTTATTTCACCACCGGAGAAGCAATGTGACAGGATGCGTCTTAGGAGTCTGGACCAGGGATTGTGCTTATGTGTCACTCTTGGGTGGTCTCTCCTTGAAAACACAGGGACAGGGAGGTCTCCAGATACTCATCCAGTTTTGTCTCCCAGCAGGATAAAACCATTTTTAATATGTAGCTGTTTATCTTTTAAATTTTATTCACTTTTCTGATTCCCAGCTTCTACTTTTGCGTATATATCTATAAAAGTCATCGCCTCTTGTAGCAAATGCTGTTTCAGCTCCAGTCTCTGCATAATAAAACAATTGTCAAAGCCCTGTGCAGTGACCCAGTTCAGATGATAGTGTTTATATAAAATTCCAGAATAGTAAAAACAAAACAAAAACAAAGCATTCTGGTTTGAGCTAATAGCATTGACTGCCTTACAACTTAATTTTAAAGGTTAACAAATTTAAAGCAGTTAAGCCAAAACCTGCACAGCTACACCTGAGTCTAGTAATCTCAGGTGGACATCAGCTCACCATCTGGATGCACCTGTCCTAACGCAGCCCTCCGCTCCTGAGGAACGGGACAGGGGAAGGAGGATTGTGAGGACTGGGGGCCAGTAGTCTGTTCACTCAAATCTGTGTAGCTGGCTCCCCTTCCTCCCCGCTGGAGTAAAAGCAAACATACACTGACAGAAGACGCACACACATGCACACACAGACATAGAGAGATGCACACATACACGTGTACACACACACACACACACACACACACACACACACACACACTATATTGAGCTTTCTTGTCTCTAGCAGGTGAGGCCCCAGCTCCCACACCTAAAAGAGGGACGAGGCTGAATAAGGGCAAGAAGGAAGGAGGCCTGCAGCTGGAAGGCTCCCAGGTGGCTCCCTCTGTTCGCAGGGAGGTGGGTGAACTGCCTGGAAGACAAACCCCGGGCCAGGGTCACAGCATCTGCTGGTGGCTCTGGGGACGGGTCTCCTGAGACTCGGCTCAGTGCCGCTTCCGGGGGAACAGCTCAGCACATGGTGAAGAAGACGTTACCAAGGGCTCGTCTTTTAGGCTTTCACTGATTGAGGCAGGTTTTTTTTTAAAGTTAAGTTCAGGTTTTGCATTTAGTTTGTTTTATTTCTTCTGTGTTAACCTCAGATTTTTAACCCACCAATATGCAAAAATGGAGTACCTAACCCATCAGATTATCATTCCCTGATGTCGAGAGCATGAAGTTCTGGGTGAAAAGGGGGTTATAGTTTTTGACTGCTGTTTGGGTTGGGGACGCCTCGTTAGCTGTGACCAGGCTGTCAAGGCCACAGTGCTGCCGGGACTCGGCCGAAAACTCCTCCCCCTTCCCGCTGACCTTAGTCCCTGCATCTGTCCAACAGCAGACAGAGACCATGTAGGATACTGTGCATCTGGATATCCACAGGCCTTTGGTAGAATATCCCCAGCGGCCCTTGTGAGTAACGTGGAGATTTGTGGGTTGGGCAGACGAATAATGCATTTACTTAGACTTGTATTTATTTGGACACATCTGTCCAGGTGTGGATTATCTGCTTACTGTTAACCTGCCGGAATATTTACAGTGGAGCCGTGCTGAGCTCTGCCTTCAGACTTGTCTTGCTCACAATTTTTACCAGTGACTTTGATGAAGACATGTTTATCAAATTTGCAGTTGACACAAGGCTGGGAGCGACAGCTGATATGATTAGTGACTTGATCTCGAGTCAAGAAAAGCTTGATAATCTAAAATGACATGCCAAAAATAACAGGGTGAAAAATAGTAAAGATAAATATAAAGCCTTTAAAATAGGTTTAAAAAGTGAATTGCACAGCTCCAGCATGGGGAGAAGTGGAAGATACAATTTGTCACAAATTCAATATGAGTTAACTTATGATAAGGCAGTTGGAAAATGCAGATGATGTGATAGAAGCGGAGTGTGCAGTTCCAGAAAAGCATTCACGCTGAGAGGCCATGTGGATTATTGTATCGAATCATCTCTGTCTTACCGGAGATATACTAGAACCCAAAGATTACCAAGCGGTATGCCTATTTTTATGAGTTAAGTGAAAATATTTACTTGCAAAATGAGATACAGAACTTTCAGATAAACTCTTTGACATGGAGAAATAACTACTTCAAAAGACGTCTTGGGAAATTGTTAAAAATCTAGAAAAAGCCCAGCCCTTGTTCTCTCCTTCCCGGCTCTCTGCCACCCTCCCCCTAGCCCTGAAATTAGAACCTCTGCTGCCGCTTTTACCTAAAACAAAGCTCCCAAATCAGTCTTCTTACTGACTGAAATCTTTATACAGAGGTAACTATACGGTGAATTTAAAGAGTTTTTTTTCTTTTTTAATAGTTCTCTCTGTAGAATAGACTTCTGCAGCCTCTATAGAGGATTGAAAAAATGGAAACAGCCTTGTAATTGTGTGCATGCATGTGCTAGTCTGGTGGTTGAATCCATCTTGCAAAATTAAGAACGAAAGCACTCTTTAAAAAATTCTCTTTTGCAGTTAGCCTGCAGCATGGTGTTTCTTGGCAGCAGGAAAAGGCAGTCGGGCCTTTATGCATGTCTTACACCTCCCTTTCAATTCCATCTCTGTGCCCTGGAAAGAAAAATGTTCTGGCACGAGCATCCTCTCGTCGTCTGTGTTTGGATCGGGTGCCACCTGCTTCCACAGCCCAGGGGAGCCCTGTGTGCTGCTGCCCGAGAGCCACATGGTGACGTGGCCCCTGTGCCGGGCCTGCTCGCTAATAGGCCGGGGAGGGGGGCGGGGGTGGGGGAGCCCCGGGCTTCAGGAAGCATCCAGCCCCAGGCCCTCCTTATTAGCTCGTTAAGGCCGCCTGTGGTGTTAGGAGGGGGATAAAAGGCTTGGGGCACAGCGCCCGCAGTTGCAAGCAGGGTGCAGGTTGTAATTACGACCATGGTCTCTTTTCCTTCTTCCTCTTCCTTGGGCCCCTGAGCTCATCACTGTCTGTCTTCAGGGTGGGAAGGTGACTCCACCCGTTGGTCATCAGTAGCTAGGATGTGTACCCGTTCGGTTGGCTCTTCAAAAGAAAGCAAAACTATGATGTCATCTACTTCCACCAGTTCCACTGTTTTTCAGAATCGCAACCTTGCTCTGCGTTAGCTGCGCACAGCTTTGCCAGGATTTCCTTTTACGTTTCTCACTAGTTATTTCAGCGTATGCAGTCATCTTTCCCTGCGAATTTGGAGTGTCTGTGTTAGTACACATTGTGACGGAGATGCTTTAGGCGGGGCTGGCGTGGAGGACTCTCTCTCGGAAACACTCCCCTGCTTCCAGATACACGCTCCAGGTCGCCTTCACGATCCTGCATTTTCCCACCTGGAGATGCGGCCTCAGTGATGGCGTCTGACTCCTCTGTTCCAAGTGTAAGAAGAGGAAGAATCCCTGGCCATTCCTGGGAGACTATCCTTGTAAGTTCCTTCCCAGCACGAATGAGGTCATCAAAGGCTTTCTCGAGCGGAGGTACTGCCAGAGTGAGGAGTGAGCCTCATGAAATGGAGAGGGAGGATGCCAAGGAAATCCAGACTGTCTTCCTTAGAATCCTCCACTTCTTTAATTGGTAAATGTGAATTATAGTATCTGTCTCAAAGGATTGCCAACTTAAATCTTTTTTGGAATCAGATGGGAGATAAATATCACATTTTCAAAAATTCTAGGAAATAAAGAGGTTTTTTTCCCCCACATTTTTATGTTTCTGAAGTCAGTGTTTGTCTTACAGCCAGTATCATCTTTCGATTATTTTGGCAGTGTTTCCTAATGGTAAATAAAATCATGCAGCATCTTATAGTCAGTGGTGTCTCAAGTTTGATGAAATATGGTTTAACTGAGCAGGGCTGTTGGTGGATTAAATGAAGTACCCTGAGGAATGCGAAGCTATGCAAAGGCCTGTTGCCTTGGTTGGGACTGGGCCCTTTACCTGACGCTTCAGGAGTGGAGGGTGCAAACGTGGGCGGAGACTAGACTCCTTCCTCCCTGATTGGCGTCTGCACATGCTCCTCTCCTCCTTTTCCTCCTTCCCTCCCAGGGATGTTCAGGTACTGAGCTCCATTGTGCCTGGCGGTGTGCAGGGAGCAGGATCCCCGGAGGTGAAGGCCAGCAGTGCTCTGAGGGAGCTCAGAGTCTAGCAGAGAGAGAGAGAGAGAGAGAGAGAGAGAGAGAGAGAGAGAGAGGTCTGTGAACACACACTTACACGTGACCATGACTAGTGTTGCAGGTGTGGGGAGCGGGATAAGCTTCAAGGAGAAAGCCACTCTGGCTGAGTCCTACAGGATGATGAACGGTTAGCCGGGCAGGCTCCCAGATGGCACTTTTAAGAAACTACAGTGGGGCACAGAGTGCTTGTCTCATCTGCAGAGAAGCCCGCCTTGGGCAGCTGCCTCACCACATCTCTGCCCAGCTCTGCTACAGCCCCAGCTGCAGTGGAAAGAGTCGCACAAGCTCAGACTCCCTTCTGCTGCCGGGCTCCCCTTCCCACCTTTTGCCTGGAGACTCTGGCGCTGTGGGCACTCGCCAGGCCCCATGCGAGAGCTCCCTTGAAGTGCAGCCCTCGTCTCAGGGAGTGGGAGCTGGTGTGCTGGTGTTCCAGGTGGACAGTTCCCGTAAGGCTTCTGCGTGGTGGCCTTGAGCCCCTACTGCTCACAGGAGCAGCCTCCTAACACACCTTTTTGTCAGCTGTTCTCCTCTCATCACTCTCCCTGCATCCTCCATCTTCCTGGGATCAGCTCTCCTAAAATCCTCCCTGTGACAAAGTCCTCGTCTCAGGCTCCGCTTTGAGCAGCCCATGCTAATTCACCACTGAAATTACTATGTCTACAGTAATTACCTAAGGCTTGTGTCAAGGAGGTGTAAGCATATGTGGTAAAACCGGCTGACAAAGTGGGCCCACGAGGTGGAGGGGAGGACGAGTGGGTCGAGCAAGCTGCTCAGCAGAGGCGACCAAGAGCTGACTGGATAGAAGATAAATATACACGTGCATTTCCCAGCCTTAGAGATATACATGGAACATACACCTTCAGTAGGTTTAATGCAAAGCATCAAGGCTAGAGAACCCCAGGTGAGAAAGAAGATTTGGAAGTTTATGTTGCCAAGTGAAACTTTCAGGCACGTGAATAAGTGACTCAGCTGTGAGATGGGCAAAGGGGGACTTGTAGAGGGAAGTGTTCAAAAAATATAGAGGGAAGTGTTCAAAAAATAATCATGAGGGAGTTGAATTTGTGGTGCTGTGAAGGGGTGAGTCATTGATAGAAATAATTTGGTGATGGTGGTACGGCCCTGGAGTGTTACCAGTCAGGAGTGGGGAGGAAAGCGTGATGTCCCTCATCGTGTATTTGCATTGGTCAGAGTTGTGCGAGTGTAGGGCTTAGACCACAATGCAGTCTACCAGAACTTTCGGTGACGACGGAAATGTCCTGTATGCCGTCCAGTGTGGTAGCCGCTGGCCACGTGCGGCTCTTGAGCTGAAGTTGCACCTGAACGTAACTGAGAAACTAGATTTTTATTTTTTTATTTTTTATTTTTATTTATTTTTTGGTCGCACCACGCATAGTTCCCCAACTGGGGATTAAACCCGGACCATGGAGTGAAAATGCAGAGTCCTAACCACTGGACCTCCAGGGAAGTCCCAGAACTAGATTTTTAGTATTATTTAGCTCTAATTAGCTTAAATTGAAGGAGCCACCTTGTAGCTATTGGCTACCTTATTGGATGGCTCTGTACAGAGCATAAGAAAAGGATACAAAATACCGAAGGGTCGAATGTAACCTACGGGAAAATCAGGGGACAGTCAGCAGGCCCAGGGCAAAAGAATGTAGTCTGTCACGCTCTTGGAGTGCCAGGACCCCTGGAGTGGGGTGAAGGGTGTCTGCGGGAAGACCACTGGCTGGTCGTAGGGACGGGCGTCCTTAATGCGCGCACTGCCTGAGGCCCCGGTAGGCGGGGCAGAGCTGCTGAGGTTTTGAGGGTCCTCAACTCATGAGAGCCGCGTTCCTGTTGATTTTTAAGACCCCGTGCGAAAAAGCCACCGTATCCTCCAGAGACTGCTCATGTTCCAGAAACGGAAAGTGGCCCGGGAAGACCCCTGTCCCGACCGCTCCCTTTGCATCCAGCTTCTTGGTGGAAGAACAGAGACGTTTCTCCCCCAGAGGCAGAACACCCATGGCCTGAGCTGTCCCGCCTGAATCAGTGGAGCTCACGGGTGCTCGTCTTGTGGCATCTTCTGCAGCTTCCTCAGGCGTCTTGGTTCATAAGTCAGTCACTGGACTTGGAGTTACCACGTCTTCCGTGCAACGCTGAGTCCCGGTGTGTCTCCGTTCTGTCCTTTACAAGATGGACATCCTCGGTCCTGAGCTTGTTTTCGATAAAGCATGAGCTAATGAACGCAGAAGGAGTTTGTAAACGTGAAGCGTTATTTTGGTGGCTGACCGTACAGAGCTTAATTAGGCCAGATCTTTGTCAGCGTTTTTGCTTTGGCTCAGGCCCGGATCACTTAAACGGGAGAATGAAAATAGGAAAACGCGCACGTGATGCGATTTTTAATGTCTTCTTCTTACTGTTAAGATGTAAACTGGGAACTGGTTTGAAATCTCTTTTCCCAGGGGCAGCGATTGTGGTCGAGAGAACAGCTCGGGGCCAGGGGCCACTGACTTGTTCTGTAAAGGGTTGTCAATATTTTAGTGGTTCTGTGGGCCATATGCTGTCTCCGTGGCTTCTTCTTCTTGTCGGAAAACCTTTCAAAAACCTAAAGCACATTCTTGGCTCATGGTTATATGGAAGCAGGCCCTAGCCGGATTTCACACCCGCTGCTCCTGAGCTGCTCGGTCCGGTCCAGCACGGTGGCCGCTACCTGCCCAGGGCTGCATGTATTTAATCTCTAACCTAATTAAAAGTGAAATTCCTTTCCCGCTCATGTCAGCCACATCCCAGGTGCCTCGTTGCCACACGTGCCTGGTGGCTGCTGACCTGGGTAGGAGGGCAGAGTATTCCCAGCACGCGGGAAGCTGTGTTGGGCAACCCTGTTCTAGAGTTTGGTTGGATCCTAACTTTGCCACTAACTAGCCTGATGGACCGAGACTAGTTATTTATTCTTTGTGAGCCTCCGTTCATGCAACCGTGAAATGGAAATGAGAGCATCGCCTCTCTCGAGGACGCGGTAAAGAGTCAATGAATCTGAAGTCCTTAGCGCGGGGCCTGGCCACACTCAGTCAGTGTTCACTGCGACTATTAACAGAAGCAGCTACAGCTCTTTACCGTTAATTCTAATAAAACTCCACTTCTAAGAATTTTATTTGGAAGAAGTGGTCATCATCCTTTTTACAGGACGTTCGGGAAGTATGAGACCGCATTTGGTTAATAGTTGCCCAGTGGAGGAGACGTTCTCTGGGCCCTGAACCGCGGTGCCACACAGAGCGGGTGCCGTCTTGTCTGTCGTTCCTATGACTTGTTTTCAGCTTGACCTTCTGTTCTGGTTGGTGCCCATCCTACGGTAGTTTTGTGAAAAATCCATGCTAAATATTTGTTCAGCTTAGTGGTGGGGTAGAGATAAAGGTTAGCTCGCAGGGGACAGTGCCCCTCAATCAGAATTGCAGAGTAAATTATTGTTTTACTTTTGCTCATGAAGGAGTTCCAGCTGACACTGTTATCGATTAGCTCTCCTTCAAGGCTAGTGTATTACTTGTTGCCGAGCGACGAGACTTCTTTCCTCCGGTGCCCTGAGCCCAGTGCGATGTCGGGGCCAGCCTGGGGGTCGTGGGCTTCTTCAGCCCGCGCTGCTTCCTGTCCCTCCCCGTGGGCGCCTGTCAGCCCCACTTACCTCATGTGAATGTGTGAACAGGCCGCTGAGAGCCAGCCCTTTCCATGTAGGGTGATCTGCCTGTGTCCTCACTGGACAGAGAGCGTGGTCTTTACCAGCTGATAGCAGCTGGTAATGGTAATACTGTTAGTAATCCCAAATGCTTGGTTGAGTCGTGTGACCTGTAACTCGGTCTTGTGCGTGTGTGCGCTGTATGCGTCATTTGTTAGCATCCTCGAAGGGCCCCATCACTGATAGAAATGAAGCGGCTGGATCTTGGTTGTTCACGTTCAGGGATATTGGTGGCTATTTCAGAGGAGTTCCAGAGTGAGGTGCGTACACCAGGACGGGCTCAGCTGAAATGACAGTGCTTACACAGAGAAGTTGTTTTGCTTGTTTGTTTTTCGGTTTGCACACCGAGGCACCCCTTTTCCCCTCTGAGACCTGCAGTCCTGCGTGTGTGCCTGAGCTGCCGGGCCACCCCACGGACCGAGCCCTTTTCACGGGTGGGGGGGGTGGGGAGCCGGCGGGAACTTCCTGGCCTCAGGCTCAGAGGCGATGTCCCCGCCTGGGGACCGTGGGGTGGAGGGTGTTGATTGCTGAGGGGTGGGAGCCGGAAAGGGGGCCCTCCGGGCAGGAAGGGGCCCTGCCCTCCGGGCAGGGTGCCGGAGCCGTTAGGGGCCAGCCCTTAGGCGGGGAGCTGATGTTTTAGGAACCAAGGGATCTAGATTGACAGGTTCAGGAAGCAAGCTCGACACAGCGACTCAGTGTCTGTAAATCCTGGAACAGAGTTTATAAGGATCAGTCCCCAGTACCTAGTGGGTAAAACAGAGTCAGGGCGGTAGCAGTGCCAACCAGCTCTAGAAGCGCTGACAGACACTGGGTGCTCGGCAGCCGGTGCTGGTACCAAGGCAGAGACACACCTCAGAGACCTTATTTAGTATCTGCAGCGGCCCGCCGGGCACTCCCCGGCTGCTAGTCCCGCCTCCCCGATGCCAGAGGGGGCCCTGGAGAGGGTGACCGCCCCAAGTCGCACGTGTCCGTCGGGGGGCGCGGGGTTCAGCCCCCGGTGTCTGGCGCAGGTCCCCACTCTCCCTGGCACGTGCTTCTCTCCTCTCGTCCCCGCACTGACTGTGCCCGTGCTTGGCTCGCCCTCTGGGCCTCGTCTCCTCGTCTGGACAATGAGTGGTTGCACTAGACTCTTCTGGACCCTTTGGTCGTCGCCAGGCTGTGAGTTTTTTAAATCCCAGCATCGCAGGGGATGCTCAGTCCTGGGGGACGAGCCCTGGGAGGGCGCGTGCGCTGTCTGTCTGGCGCATGGTGAGGCTCAGGGGGTAGCGGCCGAGCGCATGGCACTCCTGCTCCTCCGCGGTGGCAGGGCTGCGGGGCGGCCTCCGGGGCAGGGCCTACTCTGCAGAACAGCCTCTCCTTGAGGCAGCATCTGTCACGCCTGAGAATAATTTCTTCAAGGCTTTCTTTTCCGCTGGGAAGTAGGTGTCGGGGTCAGCTGTGTCCTGGGACAAATGTGTTAGTTCCTGTGCCCCGGAGTCAACCTTTAGCTTTTGTGCCGGGCCCTGACCTTCGCTTTAAGGGCCCCTCTGATTCCCGCCCACGCCTGCACCCCGTCTTCCCTCAAACAGCAGTGGTTGAAATGCTCAGGCTTCCAGGGTGAAGCACAGCTGTACGTTTGGGGTGGTGTTTACAAGGCTGCCTGCAGTCAGGCTGTGAGTCTGTGCCTCGGGAAGAACCTTTTCACTGGTTCTGTGTATATCAAGCACCCTGGCTTCTACCAGCTAGTCTTTTGGGGCTTGAAGAGTCAGGAGGGTTGAAGTCTACCATCGCACTGCCTAAATATTTCGACCGACCTCATGTGCTTACATTTGGTTCCACGGACAGAGTTACTGACTCTGTAATGATATCTGACGATCACAGCCACCGTCACACGTCATAAAGTGTCCGTTAGCTCCACACTCAGAGAGATGAATACTTCTGCGGCTCAGTGGAGTCCAGTGCCAGAGAACATGTTTTAGGTGTGTGTTTGTCTGCCATAGATCCCTGCCGAAAGACGGAAGGTCTAATGGAGCATAAGTGCTTGGTCGTGGGCTGGGATTTCAGGTGCCTCTAGGAGAGCTCATGTTTTTGCAGAGCTTCAGCCCTCATCTTTGGAAAAAGCACTGACCCTGGCTTCCGTTGCAGCCTCTGGCCCTCCTTTTGCAATTTTCATTTGGTGCTTTGCATTTTGTGTATAGTGAACTTATATCTGAAAAATTGGGTTAGTGAGATAGCTCAGACTCTGCATATCTAAACCCAAACCCATCATTTCTCTTACTCTCCTCAAACGCACGTACACTCACACCCATTTACATTCCTGATTCTCTTATTTCTTTTAACGTTTTTATTCGATTCATTCAGTAAATATTTATTGAGCTCTTCCTATGTAACAGGTGCTTTTCTAGACACGGGGTATACAGCAGTCAATAAAATAGGACAACACTCTGCTTTCTGGAGCTTATAGTCAGGTAGGAGTAGACAGTCAACAAGGTGAATGAGTAAATTATGTTATCTAGTGTCACAAGATTGTAAATGATGTCGTGAAAATGAAGCAGGGAAGAAGGGTGGGAAGTTCCGATTAGAGGGGCTGGTGTTTCCATCTGAAATAGGAAAGCCTGCAGACGCCTCCCTGGGAAGGTGACATTTGGCATTTTAATAGTATCATGACCCTCCCAATAGTGAGATGTGAATGTCTCTTTTGATTGTCCTTCGCCTCCAGTCAGTTGACAGATTTCTGACATGGCTCTGTTCATTTCCTCTCTCTTCAGCTACCCTCACTTCTAGTTCAGGCCTTCATCGTTCTCTCTCACACGGTTGCCTTGGTCTCCAGATAGGCCTACGCGTCACTGGTCCCTTTTCAATTTGATTTTCTCATTCGTCATTGCTGGCATGTAAAAGTGCTTTTGCATTTTGTGTATAGGGAACTTATATCTGAAAAAATAGTTACGAACTTTTGTACGTTTTAGTGAATTTCTGTTGTTTTCTTTGAGTTGAGAAACGTCCAGTAATGTCATGCACATAACGATAATACTTTTTATTAAGGTATTATTTACATAAAATGAAACATCCGTTTCAAGTGTGCAGTTTGATGAGTTTTGCTAACTATATACGATCATGTAACCTCTGTGGTCAAGACATAGATAGTTTCCCCCCTTAAAAAGCTTCCTTATGCCCCTTGAAATTGTCCTCTGTCCCCATGCCAGCCTCAAGCAGTCACTGATATGGTCTCTGTCATGATAGTTTTACCTTTTCTAGAATTTCATCTCTTGTCAGTGGGATCAATGCATAGAGACATTTGTGTTTGCTTTCTTTCACTAAGCGTTTGAGATTCATCCATGTTGAACTAATATGATTATTAATTCAGTATGTTCTATTCTTTATAATTGCCAAGTAGTATCTATTCCGTAGAGTGGGTTTATCACAGCTTGTCTGTTCACCAGCTGATGAGCGTTTGGCCTGCTTCCAGTGTGGGTCTATCACGTATGATGCCGCTGTGAACACCCACGGACACATCTTCGTGTGGACGTGTGGATACATTTCTCTTGAGTAGATGGGACTGGAAGTGAAAGAAGGGTCACTTGGTAACTGTATGTTTAACTTTATACGATACTGTTGTATTATTTCCCAAAATGATTGTACCCTTTGCGTTCCCACCAACAATGTGTGACTGTGGTAGCCAGCCTGCACAGTGACCCCCAGCCGCCCCTGCTTTCTGGGGTTCATGCCTGTGTGTCGTCTCCTCCCATGTTGCTTCGGGGTTGGCTTGAGTGTCGGAAACAGCAGAAATGAGGGTGTGTTACTTCCGAGGTTAGGTTATAAAATACTCTTGCATCTGGATTGGCTGGAAGCCATGGTTACGAGCAGCCCTGTGCAGAGACCCACGAGATGAGGAACCGAGGCCTCTTGCCAACACCCACTTAGAAACCAACACCTCCAGCTAACAGCTCTGTGGCTTAGCTTGGAAGCGCATCTTCTGGCCCAGAGATACCTCCAGATGCCCACAGCCCTGGGGGACACCTTGACTGCAACATCATGGGAGACCCAGAGTCAGCTCTCCTCGGCGAAGCTGCTCTTAGATTCCTCGCCTTTGGAAACTGTGAGAGGATCAATGTTTGTCGTTTCAAGCTGCTAGGTTTGGGGATAATTTGTTACACAGCAAGGGATAACAGTGAGAGTTCTAGCGTCTCCGCACCCTGAGCAACCTTTGGCATTGTCGGTCTTTTTAACTAGGGGTTCCAGCAGGTGTCTAGTGTATCTCATTGTGATCTTAAGTTGCGTTTCCCTGATGACTAGTGATGTTGAGTGTGGTCACGTGTTTACTTGCCATTTGTGAAGAGTGTCTATTCCTCCTTTCACACACTTTAAACATAGGTTGGTTTGCCTTTTTTAAAAAATTCTGTCCTGCACTATCTCCACAGGAGTTGAGAATCCTTACCAGTCATGGCCTGTGTGATTGTTGCTCAGCAGAATTAAGTAGGCCTTGCAGTAGTGTTGCTTTAGCAGCATTGGACCGTGCTTAGCCTTAAGTTCTCAATCTTGCTGTCTTTTCCTGGAGTGACATTGAGTTAATAATCGTGCACTACTGAAGCTAATTCTCTAGCCACCACTCAAAATCCTTTCCATGTCACTAATCACTTGCCCTTGTCTCTTGCCAGTTACTGAGAGGTGTACTTTTTCCGTGTTGCCTAAATCCTTCTCTGCCCTTAGGATTTTTTCTCCTAGCATCTGCTTCATTTCCATACACATGTACGACATTCATCATTTTATTACCTGATTCATATCGTATAATCATCAATAATTTTTGTTTCCGTCATGATATTGCCTTCTTTCTGACTTGTCCAACACTCACTGCTTTTGTACTTTCTAGATGTCGGGAGACTCCTGTTATTCTTCTAGCACCTCAAAATTAGGTAAAAATAACAAGGAATTCTAGTAGAGTGGTCCTCAGTCAGATTTTGATGTTTGTTGTTTCAAGCTGCTAGGTTTTGAGATAATTTGTTACACAGCAATGGATAACAGTGAGAGGTATCATTGTATCAATGAGTTATTGATACAATGTATCAATAACTCATTGTATCAATGAGTTATCAATGAGAGTTATCGTGGCAGAATTTTCATAACATGCACCTCATTGGATATTGTAAAGATTTACTAAGATAGAATAAGTATATCTTGACTCTCTGATCTTAAGAGATGCCCTAAAGGTTAGACTCCAAAAAAGTAAAATCTATTATGCAAACATTAATACAAAATCGCTGTTTACCGCTGGTCTTGTTTAAATGAACATCTCGCAGCTTTAGGTTAAGCACAGATTTTAAATTCTACCAGCAATGGAATCATATCAGCAAATACTTATCAAGTGTCTGCTGTGCGTTAAGCATTGTGCTAGGTCTGGAAGTGCCAAGGGGCGCTTGGCATACTTCCTATGAATTTTAGTTTATTTGCTATTCAGCAGGTATCTGTCAAGCCCGTGTTCGGGCGCAGCCTTAGGCAGCACATGTATGGAAGTGAAGAAGCCAGGAATCTTGTCTTCCGGGAGCTGGTGGGGGGCAGGGTGGACACGGCGGTGGGAGGTCCCCGCGTGGCGACTGTAAATGAGCACGGAGGCGGCTTCCAGGAGCGCAGGGCTAGTCCTGCCTGGGTCTGCCAGGAAGCTTCCCGATAAGTAGCCCTGGGACGGAATTTTGAAGGCCCGGGAGGAGTTCACCAGGCGGCAGGGACGTCCTAGAGGGTCGAGGGCAGCGCGACACACAGAGAAGTAGCGTCTACCGCGGGGTCCGGGCGCCCCACCGTCCTCGCTGCAGAAGGCGGCGTCTGCTGGGATCAGAAATGGACAGATGTCACGTCTCTGGATAAAGAGTATCTCTTTCCGGTAGATGCCAGTCTTTTTATGGATGGTCGTTCAGCATCAGCTGGGATGTGGGTGTGTCTGTGAGCTCCGGGTCCTTCTACTCCGCCATCCTGTCTCCAGTCTCCAGAAACGGACACATTTTAGGGGGACGGGACTGCACCTGATATGGTCCTGTTTTGCTTTTGTGACTCATTACGCTTCGTCTCAGCCCTGACCCACGTTATTCATGTCCACTTTATTAGTGCGTTTGCTGCTGCTGCTTTCTTGGTGATTATTAAATGTTATGTAATATATGTCAATGCCTTTGTTATATAATTGGAGACCCAGTTAATGCAGCAGAAAGGTAATTTGTTCTCACTTGGTAAATTCTGTCTTGCTAAACCAGTCTGATGTTTCTCCCTGCGGCCTTTGCTTATGTGATTTACCAAGTGGCTGACCGTAGCCGGGTGGCACTGCATTGGATGCAGCAAGCCACGCTTCTGGCCCGGCCTGGCCTGCCCTGTCCTTTAAGGGCTTCAGCGTGAAAGTGAGTCCAGTGTTCGCCTCCAACCCTCGTCAGTGGGCGCTCAGGGCTCCACAGCCACCTACAGATCCCTTTCTTTGGCCCTTTTCTCCTCTGGCCCTGTGTTCTGTGTCGTTCTCACCTAGAAATGAGCCACATACTGCACGGTTTAACTATTGGGTAGTTGCTTTTAATTCTCATTTCCTTCATTTGTTCCTCATCCTTCCAGTGAGATTTTAATATTCTTGAAAGTAGGGGTCGTCAGGTCCCTTGGCACAGTGCTTGGTACAGAGCAGTGTCGAAGAACTACTTTCATAAGTGAAAGAGGATCTGACAAAACATTGGTAGAATAAATGCCTTTTGTTGTGTGGTCGGGGCTGCGTCGGATTGGCCTTTGAGGACCTGGGCCGTCAAGATTATATTCTCCCTGGGTGACCGTATTTCCCCACCAGATCACCAAGCCAGGACTTGTGGGTCTGACCTCTAGCTGGATGGCTAACTAGCTCTGCAGCCTTGGATAGGTCGCTAAATGTCTCTCTGTTTCCTCACCTGTAAAACGTGGGCAGTCGTATTACTTCATCATAGTGTGGTTTTGAGGATTACGAGAAATAATACACAAAAAGCACTTAGGTTGAGTATCTCTCACGTAACGTTTAAGACGTTATGTACAACATTTTTGTTATAAAGCACGAAAGATGTAATGATAAATTACTTTAGAAAGTATGAAATGTTATAAAATTATTTTTCTGTTACTTTTATCTTGTCTATGGCATTAATGGCACACCCCTCTATATTATTTTAATTTGAAGATGCAGTGGACCGTGCCATCTGTAGCAGTGACAGTGACAGTGTCATTGAGACGGTAGCCATGGGCAGCAATGGCTGAAAGTCAGGTCCAAAGCTGACCTTGGTCCTTTCGGAGACACTTCAATAATACTCCTGGTATTGCTTTTCTCTAGTTCTACTTTTCTGGGGATGGTTTAAAATTTCATGTATATACTCAAAGTTTTAGTAGTTAGTACTACTCTTTGAGTCAAATTTCTTTTTTTTCTTGGCTGTGCTGTGTGGCGTGTAGGATCTCAACCAGGGATCAAACCCGTGCCCCCTACAGTGGAAGCGTGGAGTCTTAACCCCTGCACTGTCAGGGAAGTCCCCAGATCTGGTTTTAAAAAGTAAAATTCTAGAAGAAAATCCGAGTGATCCTGCAGTCCAGCCATTCCCAGGTTTACAAGCGAGGTTCAGGACCTCCGGGCAGCCTGCCCGAGTTGCCCAGCCCCAGGCGGGACCTGCCTGTGTCCTCAGCTCTCCACCCGCCTCTTCTCATCTGAGCGCCTCTGCAGTTGATGCCCCTGCTGTGCCCCGGTGCCGAGGGCACGTCCTCACCCCTGTGTCCTCCCATTACCAATGGGAGCAAAGTGGAGACGCCTCTCTCGTGTTGGGGAGGGCAGCCCCTGGCGGGTGGGCAAACCACGGTCAGGTTCATGCCTGCGCCTCCTCGCCTCTGCCCCTGCCCGTCCTGCCGACTTCGCGTCCCCCTGCTGTCCCTTTACCGTCCCTCCTTCCTTCCTTTCTCAGTGGCCCCTTTGCCATATTGCCTGCCCGAGGTCACGTGTTTGATGAATGGAATTTCAAACACAGTCTATGCTGAGAGGTTACGTTAGTTTCCTTTTTCTCTCCCCTCCCCCTTCCCCCTAGAGCTAAAGCATTCAAGGTATCCTGATGGTCTAAAGGGTCCAAAGAAAACTAGGTGAGGAAAAAGCAACGGAAAATAACTCTGTGACGTGCTTCCTCATAGTTCAGATTAATCTTTTCCTTCTTTTTAATCCTTGTAAACAGTTGAAAACATGTTGGCCCATTTAAGGGGTAATTGCTCTTCTCTTGGGAACACACTTCCTAAAATGACTAGCAGAGGGAGGTGGTGCATTTGGGAGATGGAGGTCCGCAGAAGTGGGGAACTCTGTTGTTTTCCCTCCCTACCTGTCATCGCCTTTGTTTTCTGCCCTCTCAAATGATAAAATCTTTTTCCAGCTATAAAATCTGCGGAGGTCAAAAATGCGACTCAGGTTAAACCCAGGGAAAATTGTAGCCACCTTATATTAGAGTGCACGTTTCCAGCTTTTGATCCAAGGTAGGGGTGCCACCTGGAAGATGTAAATTTGTCATCCTTTTCTGCCCGTGTTTCATCTTTTCTTTCCTCTTCTGCATTGTCATAATTCTCTAACTTTATTATATCTTCTCTGTTGTTCTCTCTCTTGGTAAACGTTTGTGCTCCCAGTGGAACCCGAAGAAATCGTCCATGGGGTTTTGATATTTTGCCGACTGTTTTCTATAATTAAAAGCGAATTGGAAATGCAAACACTGCCTCTGTTCTGCCGATGCTTCTGGGGTTTAGTCTAATAGAAACACGAAAGGTGCAGAGAGAATCTGTAGGAAGGGAAAAATGGAAGCATGCTATCCTGGCTAAAGGTTCCTAATGGAACATAAACCCTTAAGCCTTTGGGTTGTCTATTCCAAATTTGCTCTTTTATTTGGGTCAGAAGACCATCTGTTAAGTTTTATCCACAATTAAACCCATAATATGGAGGTGGCAGTTCATGTCCTCATGATTGGCTTGATCCACGCTAATTATCTTCTCAGGTGAAGTAATCGAGAGCAGAAACCTACATAGAGCTACTTGGAACTGAGAGAGCTTGCTATTTAAATTCTCACGCTCTAAGCAGGAACAGTAAATAGATTACAACCCATGTATCAGCCCTAATTGACTGGCTGCCCAGAGTACAGGGCTGGAAGGATTGCCAGGACTAGATGTGCAGTCCGGTTAAAATATTGCAGCCTGGTTAGCCCCTCTCGGAGCAGCAAACCAGCCCTTGACGTTGATACCGCCTTTCCTTAAACTCTCACACTGTTGCATTGCACGCCAGTTAGACTTTAAGCTCTGCAGAGACAAGGAACATGTCTTTCTTTTCACCATTGTACCATCAGTGCCTAGATCTGAGCCTGGCACATTGTAGACACTCAGTAGGTGTTTGATGAATGAATGAAAGAAATGACAATCTTTTAATCACTCAGGTTTTGTTCTTTTGACTTTAACTGGCAAGTCCTAAAGTTAGGGACTCGGTCTGCCTCTCTGTTGCGGTGGGCTGGACACAGAATTGATTGAGTAGTGAACCCCTGGGCGCTGACCTGTGGGAGGAGGGGCCAGGGCACCAGAAAGAAACAACACAAACACATCTGTGACCAACAGCCTCACGGTCACCCTCTAGTAGCCTTTGTAAGTCACAAGAATTGCTAGTCGGTTTTCAGATTACCAGTTGGAAGAGGTGACCTCTAAAATCTTTTCTGACTCTCATGATATATCAATAATTTCACCTTTTTGACTGCCTGTCTACTTTTAAGTAGATAATGTCTAGCAGCAAAGTAGCCTCAAAAGTTCCACAGAGATGGGGCTTCCCTGGTGGCGCAGCGGTTGCGCGTCCGCCTGCCGATGCAGGGGAACCGGGTTCGCGCCCCGGTCTGGGAGGATCCCACGTGCCGCGGAGCGGCTGGGCCCGTGAGCCACGGCCGCTGAGCCTGCGCGTCCGGAGCCTGTGCTCCGCAGCGGGAGAGGCCGCAGCAGAGGGAGGCCCGCATACCACAAAAAAAAAAAAAAAGTTCCACAGAGGAGAAAAGAATCTGTTTTCTTGCTTCATGAAATAACACCTGGAGTCCTGTGAAAATGCATGTGAAGAGGGAGTTTGTCCATTGGACTCCTGTGACCTGTTGGGAAGCTACCAGAATACTTAGCTCTTTCACAGACAGCATGTCCTTTATTTGTTTGTTTAATTTAGCACCATGGTATTTAGCATGAAGACTTCCGTGTTTCTCTCAAGATTGCATCTTTCCTGCAAGAATAAAGGTTTTGTTCTTAAATGTCGGCAAAACATTATTTGGCCTAATGTTCAGTTGCTTCCACTCCGTCTCCACGTGGGAGAAAACTCGTTTCGTTAAAATCATCAGTGGACCCCCTCCCCCCCCCCGTCCCCAGATTACTGTGACCTGCTTTTCCACTAGGATTCTCCTCCTACACCAGCAGATTCCTCTGCTGACTTTCTTCTCAAGTCCTTTGGCCGCCCAACACATAACCATCTGTCTCTTTTCCTCCCCCTCTCCGTTTCGGAGGGGGGTGTCACCTTCACTCTGGCACTCAGTGTTGGAATGTGCTGCCTGCTTTCCTGGTAGCAGACCAGGGTGCTCAAGTGGGTCATTTGCCACTTGAATGTTTTTAGCTGATGACTTCTGTGTCGGTGTAAAAGTCAGACCTTATGAGATATTCAGCATTCAGGATATTTCGTCAGCAAAGGAAGGAAGAGTTTTGGGAAACTGGTGAATTTGCTCTACCTAAGAGCTGGAGACCTGTGCACCACATACAGGAGATGGGGCTGTGTTAGTCCGCTCCAGCGGCGGTAACAAAGTCCCACAGACGCGGCGGCTTAAACAGCAGAAATGTATCCCCTCACAGTTCTGGAGGCTGGAAGTCCAAGATCAAGGTGTCACAGGGTTGGTTCCATCTGAGGCCTCTCTCCTTGGCCGGGGGATGCCACCTGCTCCCTGTGCCCTCACACGGTCGTCCCTCTGTGTGTGTCTGTGTCCTGATCTCTTCTTACAAGGACACAAGTGCTGTTGAATCCGTGTCCAGCTCAATGGCCTCATTTTACTTCATTGCCTCTGTAAAGACCCCACCTCTAAACATAGTCACAATCTGAGGTCTTGGGGTTAGGACTTCAGCATCTGATTTGGGGGAGGGGTACACAGTTCAGCCCATAATGGGGTGAGTAAGACCTAATCCCATGTGAACAGAATTCAATGGAAACATGAGACTGAGATTAACTCCCTTATAGGTTGGTACAAAGAATTAAGTGAAATTTTGTGTGTGAGGATTTTGAAAACTCCAAATTCCTGCTAATAAGAATGGAGTGTCACTCTCATTGTTATATAACATATGACAGAAACATAGTGATGATTATAATAGAAAATGATAATGTTATTTGAAATGGCCAAATCCATGTGAGACTTGAAAGCGCTTGAATTTATGATACCTTTTCCCAGA
Organism: Physeter macrocephalus; assembly: GCF_002837175.3. Taxonomy (NCBI): domain Eukaryota; kingdom Metazoa; phylum Chordata; class Mammalia; order Artiodactyla; family Physeteridae; genus Physeter; species Physeter macrocephalus. The sequence goes on along the minus strand of NC_041231.1, from coordinate 104,910,343 downwards.
GTCCCAGAGAAAGCCATGCACGCAGAGGAGGCCATCGGGTTGCTGGCACAGGACAGGTGCTTGGCACCATCACGCCTCTCTGGGTTCTGAGCATCTCTAAAGGGTGGATCTTTTTGCCAGGCCTGTTGAGAATGAAATTCTTTTTTTTTTTTTTTTAATAAATTTATTTGTTTATTTATTTATTTTTGGCTGCGTTGGGTCTTCATTTCTGTGTGAGGGCTTTCTCTAGTTGTGGCAAGCGGAGGCCACTCTTCATCGCGATGTGTGGGCCTCTCACTGTCACGGCCTCTCATTGCGGAGCACAGGCTCCAGACAGGCAGGCCTCAGTAGTTGTGGCTCGCGGGCCCAGTTGCTCCGCGGCACGTGGGATCCTCCCAGACCGGGATCGAACCCGCGTCCCCTGCATCGGCAGGCGGACTCCCAACCACTGCGCCACCAGGGAAGCCCGAGAATGAAATTCTTAATGAGAGACAAGGACAAACTGGATGGTATCTGAAATGATTGACTGTCGTGGATTAAATGTCAGAAAAATGAGTGAAAGGAACACTGTGCTCTTTTCTTAAATGTAGAAACCAACATGTTTCACCAAACTTTATTTCCCTCCTTGAGTTATAAGCCCGTTGTAACTGTTACCTTGAAAAGTAAGGTATTAACATTGAAAATGAATGAACTTTTTAGTTTCCTAAATGTATTTAAAATGGTTTCCTCAATGTTATTCTGATCCAGAGCTATAAATGTGGGTGGTTTTATTACCCTTGGTTTCATTTTAAGTAGAATTTTAGAAAACGTCCTCTTTAAAAATATGACCCCTTAATTCCTTCTCCTCCGCCCCAAATAAGTAATCCGTTAACCTTTCATTGTAATAGGAGCTGGAGCATCTGAAGCTGATTAAGTGTTTCACATTGTTGTTCATTGTGAATAAACAAATAGTTTTCAGTCCCCTTGCCACAGACTGCTATAACTTAGGGATCTTACAGCTGATTATACAGCTCTAGAGCCAGTTTTGAGAGGGATAAAAATCTTCCAAATACATCTGCTTTAGCCTCCTGTGCTAGGGACTCCGGGGAGTAAGGGGGTCTCTCTGGGGGTGTTTAGGACTTAAATATTTGTTGAGTTAGGCAGTTTGAAGCTACTTGCAGTTTCGCTGAATGGAATCTGGGACAAATCTTAAAGGATAAGAAATGGTTTAAATTTTTCGTATTTTAGAGTCCTCTGTTGGAAATACAACCTCCTCTGACAGTAAAATAGGTCTAGATTATCTGGGAAGACATGTTTATCTGGGTGGGAGAGTTTTCAGCATCTTCAGATACTTCATTTTTCCCTCTCCTCCTCATCACCAGGCTTTTGGCTATTTCATTTTATAGTCACTGCTCAAGAGCACCCGCAGGGGAACAGAAACGCCAAAAGGTGAAACTCAGACCAGCCACGTTAGCTATTTGACAGCAAGAAGTCTGACGGGCTTATGTTACTTCTCGTCAGGCTAAGCGCCTTGAGACCTTCTGTGTCTTCTCCAGATTTCAGATTGCTGGAGGGGGGACCCTGTTCACCTCTGTGTCCCAAACAACAGCGGGATCTACCCACACCAGCCACTCAGTCCGCGCTGTCTGCGCTGATTGCTGAATGAGGTTTGGGACCCATGCATTCTTTTGTTTGCAGTTTCCGCAAAGAATAACATTGACCTCGTCTCGCCGGCCACGCACTAACCCCTGCAGCCCTCCTCAGAGCTGCTCCCGTCGACCACCGCCGGCACGCAGCCGCTCTGCAGGGTGAACCCCTGTCTTTCCACAGCAGGACAGCAGCGTGAAGACAGGGTTACGACTGCCGAGTTGAGTAGAGGGGCTTCTCGATGAAACCGGGAGAACCAGGAGCACGAATGAGCCAGGAGGCTGCGAGTCTGGAGGTGGCCACTGCATGGCGGCTGCACACAGCCCTCCACTGGCTGTCCTCCAGAACCCGGTCCTGGGCTGAGTGAAACCCCAAGGAACGTGAGAAGTCGGAGCAAAAACACCTTTTTCCAGAGTCACGTATCCGGGGAGCAGAAAGAGGTGAAGCGAGTCAGGCCGTGCGGTGCTTCCTGGGGGTTTTTAGGGCGATGGGGCCACGTCTTTGCTTGATGAGATGCAGACCGTACCTGGGGTCCTTCACACCCAAGCTCCCGTGAACTGGGGCAACGTGTGAAAAGGAGAGCGTGGTTAAGAATGGAATTAGAAGGTTGATCTCTAATCACCAAACTACCGCTGACTGGATACGGCCTTGGGGCAAGTGTTTTCTCTCTCTGGGCCATCACTAGCTGAGGGAGGTGGTGGATTAGTAGCCACTGATCGCAGCTCTTAAATTCGATGCATTTAGAAAACGTGCATTCCCCCGGGTTCCCCTTCGAGATCTCAGCGTTCGCTGCACTTTCAGCTTCGGGATCATTTCTCCCTGTTTGGTTCCCTTTGGCGTGGTGACGTCATGGCATGCAGAAATAGAAAACTGGTACAAAGCCATGTATCCACTTCTGTGTGCCGGAATATCCTCGATGAGATCCTGCGTTGCTGTTTTACTCTTAAAAAACCAAGTCTGACTCAAATAACTGTCACTACCTACTTAAACTTCGGGTGGAGCCGTGGCCTGTATTTCCCGTTCGTCTGTGTTGGTTTCAGGCTTTCCCTATGGGATGGCTCCTTCTCTGGGCCTTCTCTCCTCCCTCTGTGTGGGTGTCGGGGCGCGGCATCCAGGATTCCGGCCGAAGCAGACGTCAGCTGTCCCACGCGGCGGCGGCGCTGCCGGGCCGGTGTCCTCGGCCGACGTGTTGTTTTATGAAGATGTAATTTTTACAGGATTGTTCGCGTCGGCACTTTTGCCACTTGACGTCGTTTAAAAAGCCCGTTGGGTATGTGAGCCAATTCTCTCTCGTGTGGCTGTGCTGCCCTTTCCCTCCCTCCTCTCCTCCCGGAAACTTGATTTTCTCCAGCCAGGAAGAGTGCGTGTGGTACAGTGAGAAATTCTGGCCGCTCTGGAGACGCATTTCCTTCAGCAGCTTGAGAAAGAGGCCCAGGTGGAGGCTGGCAGGGTCCTCACAGAGGTGCTGCTTCTCCCAGGGCTGCTGGCAGCCGCCTGGGATTTTGCCGAAGCAGGTGCAGCCTGAATACGATTTGAGGAGGAAGGTCGCACACTGAAAAGTGTCTCTCCCGGCCAACGCAGGGGACGTCAAGGCCAGCCGAGCCGGCCAAGAGGGGTGAGGCCAGGCGCTGCGTGGGCGCGGGGCAAGCCTCCCACAGTGAGGCCGGGCTGGTCCTCCCAGCGGCCTCCCCTCGTGGCGTGGCGGGACCAGGTCTGTCCGGCACCAGGTGGTGACCAGGGAAGGCACCCACTCCTGCGGTCAAGGGCGCAGGCTCTAGGCTCAGGCAGGCCTGAGGCTCGCCTTTGCGGAGTCAGGCTGCTTAGGCTGGAAGCCTTAGCATCCCGTCCTGGCTAACCTAAATTTTAGAAAGGGGGGTGGGGTTCGAACGCGTTCACAGGACACTGAGTGGTTCATAGACGCAGGGGTGGCCGCGAAAGGGGCGGGACCAGGGTGGCTCTGGGACCTCCGTGGCTCTGGGACCCCCGTGGCGGTGCCCCTGCAGTGACCTGAAGTAAAGCGTTTTCTGTCCTTGCGGCATTTTAACCCAGCGCCTGAGAGAGAACGATGCTGGGTCTTGCCTTGCACTTTCTCGGGCGGTGGGCCGGCAGGGGGTCCTAGTGGTGACCATGTACAGGGTGAGTTCACCCAGGAAAACTGCGCTCCCCCCATCGAAGGAAGGGGTTAGCGTTGTCAGGGACTCAGCCCACGCGGGTGTGGACACAGATGCACGCCGCCGCGCAGGGGCTCGTGCCAGGAGCTCGGGTAAAAACCCCAGGGGCTCGGGGAAGAGTCCCCCAGCTCTGCGCTGAGAAAACTGACGGAACTAGCCCACTGAAGAAATAGTCCCCGTCTCTGGGGGCGTTCAAAAGGTAACGCCCGTAAAGCTGTTAGCGTGCGCCTTATGGTTAGCAAGTCCTCCCTGTGTTCAGCTATTTATTCCCATTTTCTTAGCAGAGCCGTTCATGGATGGGGTGACCCAAACACACGTCCATTTGCTCAGGACGGTTGCAGTTTCTGCCCTCGTGTCTCCGGCTTCTCATTTTAAAAGTGAAGTGCCATTATTACTGGTTGCATTAAAATAAGCCGGGGTGGGCTGGCTGAGCCTGTGCCCCGCGCTGGCAGCTCAGGCCTGACGCCCCCAGTGCTGAGTGCGTGTGCAGGGGGCAGGGTGCCCAGCAGGACCTGAATCTGCCCTGCCGTGACCTTCCTCCCTGACCGGCAGCTTCGGGGCCGGCCCACGGGGGCTCCAGCGTGGTCCCCAGAGCCCCAGCCTGCCTCGGCTGCTTCGCTCCACCGAGGACACCACCCCCATCACGGCCGAGCTCTGCTCCATCCCAGACAGCTGACAGCAGTGGCCCCGGACCAGGCTGAGCAATGGCAATCTGTGACCAGGAATTCTGGCTTTAAGACAATAAGCAGTACAGACCCTTCTCAGCGCCTGAAGCTGTATTCTGGGAAGCCAGGAAGCATCGGGGGGCCGTGTGGCTCCCACTTGGGACTTGAGAGTCAGCAGACAGACGAGACAGAGAGAAGGACGTGGATGCGGGATGAGAGGCAGGAGGATACGTAATTCCCGGGGGGGGGAGTTTTTCCTGAGGCTCCCTTCGGGTTCCACCAGTCACCTGAACAGTTTTACAATAAATTAACCTTTTGCTCTTGTAAATTCAAAGTTTAATTGCTGTCAGTTGCAGCCGGAAGAGCCATATCTTACCCTCCTGAGCTTCAAGCAGACGAAGAAGACACTGAAGCGGGTGGAGGGGACAGAAGGCCAGCTTGATTTCTCCCGGGGTGACCAGGCACCCTGACTTTACCTGCCTGAGCAGCAGGGCCCGTTATCACTCGCTTCCCCCGGCCCCCGCCTTCCTCTCCAGCCCACCTGAGGGCGCCGTGGGGTTGGTATAACCGGCGTCATCTCTCCTCTGGCTGAGGTGGAAGCACAGGAACAAAGCAGATTCCCAGTGTTTGAGGTCTTTTAGTAGATTAGCTCCGCGTACATTTCTTACTGGAAATTTCTCTGCAGATGGAAGTGCAAGGCCCGCTGAAACGAGGGCACCCCGCCACGAGTTTGAACCGAAGCCTGAACCTCAACTCTCAAGATGAGTGGATGTCAGCATTCAGGTGTCGGCTGGCAAGCGAGGGCCTTCGCCAGGGCTGGGCGGACGTCCCGCCGATCCCTGGGCTGGCAGCCCTTTGGCGGCCCTGCTGTTTTCTGTTTGCGGTTCTGTGAGCGCCCTCCCCATGAGCTTGTTGGGATCAGTGAATAAGCTTCCCTGGCTTGTCTCTAGCACGCTCACCACCACCTGAAGATTCCCCGCGTGTATCCGGCTGGCGAAGAGCATTTACAGACGGCAGGTGGAATCCTTAATGCTTGTCCGTCATGTTGGTGATGATGCTTTGGACCTGGGAAGGGTCTGCTTTGGGGGACGGAGCAGATTTAGCTCACAGACGTGGTGTCGGTGAGAAAAGCCATCTGCTGCAGTGGTTGATCATTTAGGCAGGTGAGAAAGCAGCTAGCCGGAAAACCTCTCTGAAAGCCAGCGGACAATAAGAGAGCGGGGAGATCTGACGATAACAATACATCTTCGGTGTGGCTCGTGGCAAATCCAGAATTTTCCACAGAGAGAGGCCCAAAGGCTAACTATTTATAGACTGCCCCCGCTCCCGGGTGTGTGTCTGCTGTCAGTGGCTTTGATTTTTCAACCCAGGATCACTTTTCTCCAGCTTTGCACATTTGGGTACACACACAGTGCTGTGTGAGGCTTCAGATCTTTCTGGAAACTGCTCCTCACACACACCTAACCTCTCCAACCCCTTTCTGCCACCTACCTTCTCTGTGAATACAGTGGTCACAGCCTTTCAAAGACAGGTTTCCGAATTTGGCAGCAAAAAATTGATGGCGCCCAACACGTTAGCGGTTGCTTCCCCGTGCCGAGCCCGACCAGCTTTCCCCTTGTTGACTGTGGTCCTGACGGCTAACGTCGACTTACAGACTGGACACATGACTCAAATGTTTGTGTCCAAGATCCACCCGGGGTCTGAGGTATCATCTCCTACATGTGCTGTACCAATTCATACAAAAAGAAGCTCTTTTCTGTTTTTTCCAAAGACTACCATTTGGGCTCCTTCTGGCTTGTAATGGCTAAAAATGAGTTTGAAGCGTGTTCCTTTTCATCTCTTCTCCCACCTATTAATTTTTAGTACTTTCGTTTATGTTTAAAAAAGTGGTGAGACGTGAAAGTTCCCAGACAAGAATGAGTAATTGGCCAGCCGGGGTAGAAGCTGGGAGCTGGCGATGGTTTTAAGAGAATAATGATTGTGGCTTTCGAGAGAGGCAGAAATGACAATTGGAGCTGCTTTTTAAATTAAGTTCTTTGTCCAGTGGCCCAGCTCGGTGGTCAGCGATCTCTGGGATAGCAGGTCAGGTGCTGAGTGCTGTCGCCGGCACATCATGATGGCACGTGGAGGGGAGACCAAGGAGATGGTAGAGGAACAAAGCAGGGGAGGAAATTTTCCAGCCTCTCTTTCTTAGGGTTTTTACAGCAAGGTTTTGTTACTTTCTCGAAAGTACAGTAGCCTCCCGAAGAGTACAGTTATAAACACTGAGCCTGTTGGAGACCAACCATCCAAATGGATGTCAGGCCAGAGCATATGCCCCACTGGGGGAGTTTCCTTTTCCTTCCCAAATCCATAGTATCTGGTAAGCACGTGGTTAAGAGTTCTGGTTTTTCCTATGTAGTTACGGAAAGTCAGCAAGCCATTGGGTTTTGTTGAAGCAAGGCATACTTGTCTTAGAATTAATTATCTTTTTAGTTTCTCTTCTTATTACCTGTCAGTGCAGTGTATGTCTCTTATCCCAGTGGGAACTTCTAAACTCTTTGAGGAGATAAAAGGCCAAAATGTGAAGTACCTGGAAAACAGTTAAGTACGTGACATAAACTGAGCGTGGTGTGTGCCGAGATAGGAGAGGTTTTGCCTCGAGTACGCGTAGGTGGGCCGCGTGTTGAGATCTCATATGGTTTTGGAAACCACGTCTCAGAGAGGATCACCCCCCAGATGGATTCCTCTGAGCAGAGTCTCTCCTGTTGTCTTTGTCCTGATTTATTTTTTGTCACCAGTGGAATCTGTGAGGTGAGCAGACGGTTCAGACGGAAATCAGCTGGCGGTGAGTGAGTTCTTGACAGCATGCATTGAACAAAAGGGCAGGACTGAGAGTGGCCGATGGGGACTCTGTGGCCCAGGGGAAGATGTGGGGCAAGAAATGGGAGCAACGGGGGGCAGGCCGGGCAGAGGAAGCCCCAGAAGCCTGCACGGCAGGGGAGGAAAGCCCAGGATACCTGAGCACCAGCCAGATGACGCGGAGGAGTGAGGCGTACGTCTGACTTGGGGGCCCTGAAAGGTGGAATTGGGAAATTGGCTTGGGGGGCACCTAAGAGCGCATAGGTCCTCATATGGGTGTGGGCTGGAGGGGATTTGGTCAGCGGTCAGATCCGCCCGGCAGCAACGTGCGGGGTGGGTGGGAATGAAGAGGCTTGAGTTCTGCTTCCATCATCGGAAACGAGGGGCATTGTTATAACTGAGAAATTTAATAATGAGAAGTTGGAGGAAGAAATGGCATTAGTGATAGACATGAGGTAGGAAGGAACCAGCTACCCTTTTCTGTAAAGAGCCAGATAGTAAATATCGTCAGCTTTGTGGGCCGGTCTCCAGCTGCTCTTTGTCACTACTCGACTCTGCCACTGTCGCGCGTGAAAGCAGCCTCAGACAATACACATGTGAGTCAGCGTGGCTAGATCTGGCCCAAGGGCTGCAGTTTGCCAACCAGTGTTATAGGGATGAAAAAACAAAGAAACAAAAGCCAATCGATTTTAGCCCTAGGGAGTAGAAGTGGACCTTGGTATAGCCTGGTAACCTCCGAAGCAAGACTTCATTTCGCGGAACCAGAACTGTTGTGAATGCTTCCCTCCTGAGGTACTAACTGCCCAGCATTGCCCAGTTCTACCTACCTCAGCCTTCCTGGGCGTGGGCTCCAGCATGACCGGCTGCTTCGGCTGGGCCTCTGCCTGACCCATGGGCCCCAGCTTACATTCTGGAGCTGATGAAAACGTCGCAAGGAAATTTCAGTGAGCATATTGGCAAAGCGAGCTGATCGCGGCAGGACAAACTGGTCCCGGCTTTTTACACTTCACATGCAGCTCAGAACTTGGGGGACAGGCTGGAGGCGGGGAGGGCGGGTGCCAGGGACATGGGTTCTTAAGGATGAGGTGCGGGGTCCTTGGAACGTCCAGGTGACTGACTTTCTGGGGAGGAGCTGACAAGCATGGAAAGGGTGTCAGGAGGGTAATGAGTCACCGGGACCGGAGGCAGGGGGGCAAAAGGAGGGTAGGCAGAGCATCAGGACCGTCTCCTGGCCAAGTGGGCGGCTGCTTTGTGTGGACGCCTGCGGCAGCGTACTGTGTGTTAGAAAACAGGTTACTGGGGAGAGCGCCATCCGCAACGCAACATCTGTATATACCAGCACGTGGCATATTTATATTCCTCTGTGTGTTATATATACACATGGTTTCTGGTTTATTTTTCTTTTACTCAGAATACATGATGTCTCCCAGTTTTGTTTTCTCATGTAACGTGGCGCTCTGTCGGGGGGTGTTGACTGGAGTTTTAGCTTTATATTTTGTGAGGCCCGCCGGGGTCGGGCTGGGAGTTACAGAGCTTGTCACGCAGATAGACGGCAAGGAAGAGCAGGAACCCTGAGAGTCTTAGAGGGGGGCAAAGGGTAGGTTGGCTGGTTGGCTGGTTTTTCTCTTTTCTGTTTGAACAAAGATTCTGCCTCATTTCAAAAAATTTTTTAAATTTAGTGATTCTCTGGTTATCTCAAGAGTGAAAGTGCACTGCTCTGTTTGCAGGGATGGCAGCTCTGGTAGGCGGCCCCCCGGGGAGGTCCCTCTCGGCCCCTCTGCCTGCGTGACACTGTCCCACCAGCCTCCTCACGGAGCTGGAGCAGTCTGTCCTCTTCAGACTCGCCAGCGCACTCTCTGAACCCTCCTTTTGCTGCAGTGTAGCCTGCCTTGCCCCTCGTGGTGCCGTTCTCGGAGGCCCCCAGGGCAGTGGGTCCGGGGCCTTGTGCTTTGTGGGCGCGTCACGGTTGTGGGATGCATGGAGGAGGCTGAGCTTCCTGAGCGCGGGGCCTGAGGGCTGCTCGTCTTTGTGAGCCCCGGGCCCAGGAGCGCGTCTGGACGCCCGTCAGTGCCGGCCGGGAGGGTGAGCAGGTGTGTGCGCGGCGGGGCAGAGCCTGACCCCGTGGCGAGAGCGGGCTCCGCGCTCTGTTCCGGAGTCCTGGTCGGGGGGCGCTGCCAGGGCAGCTGAACTCCCAGAAATCACGTCCAGGCGAACGGTGAGCTCCTGCCGTCCGTCCAGTCACGGCCGGCCAAGCGCCCAGGAGCCGCTCCCTCTGTGTGGGGCTTTCTTTACGTGCGTGCTCGGGGCTGGAATCTGATGCAGTTCTCCTGCCCGTGTCCTCCTCGGGGCTGGTGAGAGCAGGAGGGTTTGAGCCTGAGCTGACCCTGCCCCCTCCCCTGAGCTCCCAGGGGACCGGAGACACAGTGGACCAGAGGACTTGAATCGTGAGAGTTTCTTGCCGAGGAAAATGAGGAGAATGAAAGCAGTTGTGCTAGTGGGAAAAAGCCTACAAATTACATTTAAATAAGAAATATAAATCATAAAGTTACATTAAATCATTTTGATTTCATTATGTTGATATTAATAAATTTTAATTTTCAGGTGCATGTGCCTAAAGGCCTCAAGGCTCTTAAACCCAAAATAATCAAAAAGCTAATTAATCACAAATGGGCAACTTTCCCAAGGAACTCTAAGAACAGTTACAATTAAGAAATAATACCCTATCTGCAAAGTAGAATAAAATGCACAAATAGACAAGAAACTGAATTACAGGCCATAGCAACCAAAAAGAAAAACGGAGGAGACTCGTTTCCTAGGCCAGGTAATGTCTCCAAATGTATTTGGGGAAAAACTTAAGGGTCATTTCAGAGACCGGGGCCCTAAATGGGCCTTTTCTCTGTTCTCCTTATTAAACTCATCCTCTTGGGCCTCTTTAGACCGTTGAATCTTGACTCGTACATATTTACATTAAGTATTTCTTCCAGCTTTGAGAGACCTACAAGTCTGGTAAGCCTGCCTTTCATTATTACTCCCAGTACCTGCTGAGAACCCCACATAGCAGAGGGGCAGGTTCAGGGGCTTGTAAAATGATGCAGGAGGCCTCTGTCCACGCGTGCGTGTCCGTTAATCAGGACATTTTGCATATGTTGGTTCACCGAGTTTCAGGTACGTCTAAGTGAACGGTCAGGCCCTGCTCTCTTCTGTGAGGATATCTTAAGGGACTTTTACCACGTGTTTTGCTGGAATCCAAATGTGCTTTACCCCAGACCTGTTTTGGTTTACCCACGTGGTAATGCACCCACGACAGACAATAAGAATGGGGTATTAGTCAGCACTCCTAGTTTCCAGAGTCAGAAACCCAACTAAAGCAGAAAAAGGGATTTCAATTGCTTACATAAATAGGAGGTCCACGAGTGAACTGCCTTCTGATACGGCTGGATCCAGGTCACGAGGCTAATTAGAGGTAGAGCCAGTACTAGAATTTACTTCTGGTCCTCCGACTCCTAGGCGATTCTCTTTCCATTATGTGCTGCTACCTTTACGGCACCTCAATCAATATCAGCTGAATTAAAGCAAAATGAAACAAGAAGGGCATGTCTCCTCCCTGGGGTCTCTAATAGGTTATTCTGATTCCACCTGTCAGGACCTGCCCAGCTCATGTTCCTGAAGGAAACTCGCAAAGGCTTGTGGGCTTCCTCACGAAGGAGAGCATCATTGCTCTGTACTTGCTTTATTCCACTGTGTCCTCAGCTAAGGCAGGTGATTTGTCCAGCAGTCATGTGTCCCTCCTTTTACGCTACAGACGTTATTTAGCATTTCCTAGGTAACAGGTGCCGTGCTAAGTGTTTGGGGTGCAAATGTGCTGAGATCATTGACAGCTGCAGATAAAGTACATTTCCAGCAGGAGGCCCAGTAAGTGTGCAAATAGGATTATCTTCAGATGTTCATTCTTTTAATCAACACATATGTGTTAAGCATATAGGAGGTGCCAGGAACCATGTTAGGTGTCACTGGTGGGCATAGTAGAACGTACGTGGCAAACTGCAAACAGTTCAGCATGGCACAAGCATAGGATACTTGGGGAGGAGGCGGATCCAAGGGCAGTCACCAGTGTCAGACCTCGACACGACGGGAGACCCCAGACAGACTGCACACAAGGGAGCCTCCTGGTACGATTTCCATCCTAGGAGCTCCAGCTGGAGGTGTGTACGTGGGCTGGAGATGGTGGGGACTCGGGACTGTGGGAATTGCTCCCGAGAGAGAGAACACATAGCTGTGCTAGGCGTTGGTGGTCGGGATGGAGAGAAGCTCGATTCTAGATAGAATCCCCAGGTCAGAATCAGCCAGGCTTAGTGACTCACTGAATGTGGGGAGGGAGGGAACCGGGTCAAGACGGATTGTGAGCATCTGGGTGAACAGCGAGCTCATTCCTGAGGTTGGAACTCTGGGAGGAGGAGCAGAATTTTGTTCACGTCATGTTCAGGCACCTAGAGCGGTGCCTGGCACATAGTAGGGACATAATGAATACCTGAATATAACGAAAGCAACAATACAGAGCTTTGTGGAAGTACTGGAAGGGAATTTACCCTAGTGCAGAAGGCCATCGAAGGGCTTCCTGAAGAAGTGACATTTAACTTGTGGTGGAAGATGGAAGGGGGGCCAGCCAGGGAAGGGGGGTACAACCTCACGTTTGAGTGTGACTCGGAGCCCCGTCTAGGGTTCACCTGTCGTTTTGCTCTGGCTGCTGCCTCAACCCCCTTCTACTCCTGGTTTTGCCTCGAGCTTCTTCTCTGGGAGGTTCTTCTGTGTGTCTGGGAGGGCAGCGGGCCGGCCAGGGTGGCGAGGACGATGGCGATTGTCATGGTAACTCCCATTTATGAAGCAGTTTGGTTGAGCCAGTCTATTTCAGCAGCCGTCCGCCAGAACAAATGAACGCTGAGTCCTTGGGGCTCACTGCCATCTGAGTTGTCACTTGGGCCCCAGTCAGGGTTCCTCCAAGTCCCCAGGATGGGGAAGGCTTTATAAACCATTAGAAACACTAAGAGTCAGAAGACATGATTCTATGAGGTATATTTTATTTATTTATTATTATTTTTAAAATTTATTTTATTTATTTATTTTTGGCTGCATTGGGTCTTCGTTGCCGCACGCAGGCTTTCTCTAGTTGTGGTGTGTGGGCTTCTGATCGCAGTGGCTTCTCTTGTTGCAGAGCATGGGCTCTAGGCGCGCGGGCTCGGTAGTTGTGGCTCGTGGGCTCCGGATGCGCAGGCTCAGCGGCCATGGCTCATGGGCCCAGCTGCTCCGCGGCATGTGGGATCTTCCCAAACCAGGGCTCGAACCCGTGTCCCCTGCATTGGCAGGCGGACTCCTAACCACTGCACCACCAGGGAAGCCCTGAGATATATTTTAGATTTTAAAAATCTGTCTATAGGTCAGATGTGATATTTTATCTCTTCATTTAGTCATCTCTGTTCTCCCATGTTACAGGTGTGAGGATGCTTACAGGAAAACACACAATACAGCAAAATAGGAAACAATAAAAGTTAATAAAAATCAAGGATAGGGAAAATATAAGATAAAGTGAATCTATGAAAGTCCCAGATATGTTTTGATTTTTAGAAAATTCTGTGTATTGCACGTTCACAAATACTCAGCCAAACTCTTAAATGAAGCACAAGTAATCTGCCAACCGTCTAGTTAAAACAAGTTGTGTGAATTATAATGAAATTCTTTCCAACCAAGTACACATTTTTAATGGAAGGAAATGTACTTCAGAGGAACGTTAAAAAGACACACGTCTGGATCGTCTCAGAGGTGTGGGTAGCCTTGCCTTGCATAGTTAGTTACTCTGTAATAGTATTGGGGAATTACCTAGTTCAGTCCATTATTTAGAAAGGGTTATCAGCATTTAAAAGTCTAAACGTCTGTGAAAGTCAGTTCTAAATGTCCAAAAGTTTTTCAGTATGAATTTAAAATTCAGACATTCAGAGTATTCACCCTGCAATTGGCTGAAACTCTTCTGGCTGAAACACAAGGTAATCATGCTTTCAGTTTGCAAAATAACTACGTATTGCTGTGAGCAGCTCTGCCTGGTGAAGAGTATTTTCTCTAAAATTGATGCCAACTGTAAACTCTTTCCAAATGTTTCGATACAATCTTACACTGACATCCCTATATGTACAGCCAGGAGATTCAAACTGTACATCATTAATCCTCCCCCAAAGCCTCCTTAAAATTCCATGAGAATTTTGCCAGTAGGAATTCCTCGTGGAATGATGTCCCGTGTGGAAAGAAAACCTTAGGTCCTAGCCTCAGACAGTGACCTTGACTGGTATAGCCACTTCACGAGGATATTTATGGCCAGTATTTAGAAAAAGTAATCGGTGCTAAAATCCTGATTCAGCGTTTGGTTTTGGCTGTGTGTTTTCCACATTGACAATTTTATGCCTTTAACCGTATTTTACACCTGCTACATCTTACATTTAATGTATAGTTCATTATGTCATTTTAAAATAAAATAGTAGCAAGAAGTATTTTAAAGTGGATTCGTATTTAGTAATTTAGAGTAATATTAATTACATTTGCCACAGTACTGAATTTCAAGGTACAGGTTCTTAGATCTGTACTTTAGTCTTCTGTCAGTTATTAGTCAGGCTAATGAAGCATGATCTGCCGTCACTGAAGAACAACCTCGAGATCCCCGTAATTCAGCACAGCCAGAGTCTGCTTCTTGCTCTTGTCGGGCCCGACCCCTCCGTCTGGTAGCTCGGCGTGACAGACCCCTCCCAGCCTGTGACCGCCATCCCCATGCTGGCTCTGGGGTCAGGGGAGAGGCACGTGGAGGTGGCACACCTCCTCTTAAATGCCTCACCCCCGAGGGGACATGAGCCACTCCCACACGTCTCCTTGGCTAGAACTGGTCACGTGGCCCCATGGGTCAGTGACCAGAGGGGCAGCACGAGGAGGGTTTGTTGAGCGGTGTATTCCTGGCCGTGCCGTCTTGAAAGGAGTCGGCTGCAATAATAACAAACAGCTAGATTTTCAATGGTACGGGTTTTCTCTAATGTTAAATGGATTTAAATGACAGATTCTGTTTGATTAACATGAACAGTTGACCACACAAGCGGAGTGGTGCCGTGGAAAACTCTAGGGACCCGGGTGTGTGGTTACGGTGCTGGTTCTGCATTAGGTAGTTGTGTACATTTGTATTCGCCATTTAAATGACTTCACCTCTTTTCTCTTTATACATAAAATAACTAGGTCATACTATGATCCCTTTTAACTTCAAAATTTGAATTTCTTTATTCTACTCACGGTATGCCACAGGTGAAGATTTTCATAAGTAGGCTCTGCATTGAAAGAGATTGTGTATGTATGAATATGTCCTATAAAAGGTTTGAGTATGTTTGCAGTCTGTCTTTGCATCCTTTTTTGTTAACCAAGAATATAAAATATTCACCCAGGAACCCAGAATTTTTTTTTTATTGGGGTATAGTTGTTTTACAATGTTGCGTTAGTTTCTACTGTATAGCAAAGTGGAGTTCCCTGTGCTATACAGCAGGTTCTCAATAGTTATCTGTTTTATACATATTAGTGTATATATGTCAATCCCAATCTCCCAACTCATCCCACCCCCCTTTTCCCCACTTGGTGTCCATATGTTTGTTCTCTACGTCTGTGTCTCTATTTCTGCCTTGCAAACCAGTTCATCTGTACCATTTTTCTAGATTCCACGTATATGCGTTAATAGACGATATTTGTTTTTCTCTTTCTGACTTACTTCACTCTGTATGACAGTCTCTAGGTCCATCCACGTATCTACAATGACCCAATTTCGTTCCTTTTTATGGCCGAGTAATATTCCATTGTATATATTTACCACATCTTCTTTATCCATTCATCTGTCGATGGACATTTAGTTTGCTTCCATGACCTGGCTATTGTAAATAGTGCTGCAGTGAACATTGGGGCGCATGTATCTATTTGAATTATGGTTTTCTCTGGGTATATGCCCAGTAGTGGGATTGCTGGGTCATATGGTAGTTCTATTTTTAGTTTTTTAAGGAAGCTCCGTACTGTTTTCCATAGTGGCTGTATCAATTTACATTCCCACCAACAGTGCAAGAGGGTTCCTTTTTCTCCACACCCTCTCCAGCATTTATTGTTTGTAGATTTTTTGATGATGGCCGGTGTGAGTTGATACCTCATAGTTTTGGAAGTCCTAGCCATGGCAATCAGAGAATAAAAAGAAATAAAAGGAATACAAATTGGAAAAGAAGTAGTAAAACTGTCATTGTTTGCAGAGGACATGATACTATACATAGAAAATCCTAAAGATGCCACCAGAAAACTACTAGAGCTAATCAATGAATTTGGTAAAGTTACAGGATACAAAATTAATGCACGGAAATCTCTTGCATTCCTATACACTAACAACAAGTGATCAGAAAGTGAAATTAAGGAAACAATACCATTCACCATTGCAACAAAAAGAATAAAATACCTAGGAATAAACCTACCTAAGGAGATAAAAGACCTGTATGCAGTAAACTATAAGACACTGATGAAAGAAATCAAAGATGACACAAACAGATGGCGAGATATACCATGTTTTTGGACTGGAAGAATCAATATTGTGAAAATGACTATATCTACCCAAAGCATTCTACAGATTCAGTGCAATCCCTATCAAATTACCAATGGCATTTTTCACAGAACTAGAACAAAAAATTTCACAATTTGTATGGAAACACAAAAGACCCCAAATAGCCAAAGCAATCTTAAGAAAGAAAAACAGAGCTGGAGGAATCAGACTCCCTGACTTCAGACCATACTACAAAGCTACAGTCATCAAGACAATATGGTGCTGGCACCAAAACAGAAATATAGATCAATGGAACAGGATAGAAAGCCCAGAGGTAAACTCATGCACCTGTGGTCAACTAATCTATGACCAAGGAGGCAAGGTTATACAATGGAGAAGAGACAGTCTCTTTAATAAGTGGTGCCAGGAAAACTGGACAGCTACATGTAAAAGAATGAAATTAGAACACTCCCTAACACCATACACAAAAATAAACTCAAAATGGATGAAAGACCTAAATGTAAGACTGGACACTATAAAACTCTTAGAGGAAAACATAGGAAGAACACTCTTTGACATAAATCACAGCAAGATGTTTTTTGACCCACCTTCCAGAGTAATGAAAACAGAAACAAAAATAAACAAATGGGACCTAATGAAACTTAAAAGCTTTTGCACAGCAAAGGAAGCCATAAACGAGATGAAAAGACAACAGCTCATGCAGCTCAATATCAAAAAAACAAACAACCCAATCCAAAAATGGGCAGAAGACCCAAATAGACATTTCTCCAAAGAAGATATACAGATGGCCAAGAGCCACATGAAAAGCTGCTCAACATCACTAATTATTAGAGAAATGCAAATCAGAACCCAGAATTGAAACATACAACTCTGATTTCAGTGGTGCCTGTGCTACTCTGAATCATTTTAATTCAACAAAGATTTAATCCTCTGCTACTATATACAAGCATTTTGCAGGGTGCTTGGGATATGGAAGAGAGTAAATCTGGTAGGCTTTTGCTCTGGAGGAAGTAGTATTCTAGTGTTGGAGACGGACGTGTAGGTAGATGAATTCAGTTTTTGGACGGTGGCTGGCCCAAGCAGTGAATGGAATATGCGTCTGTGCTTGGCATAGCTTGGGAGGTAGGAAGGGCTGTCTGAGCCGAACCTCAAAAGATGAATATGAGTAAGTTTGGAAAAAAGAACAAAGGCATGAAAGAACATGACCTATGGGGAGATGTGTCAGCCATCTTGTCGGTGCTGGGGCTGCACGCTGTCCAACATGGTAGCCCCTGGCCACGTGTAGCTGTTGTGCACATGGAATGCAGTTCAGACTGAGATTTGTTTAAGTGTGAAATATATACCAGGTTTCAAATACCTAGTTCAAAAAAAGAATGTAACCAGTCTCATTAATACTTTTAAAAAATATTGATTACATGGTGAAATGAACATTTTAGATATATTAGATTAAGTATATTAATATAATTAATGTCACCTGTTTCCCGCCCTTTTCAGTGTGGCTTCTAGAAAATTTCAAACTACCTGTATGGCCTGTGTTATATTTCTGTTGGATGAGGCTGTCCTAGGGCATAAGTTGAGAAGGAAGATGTGGCAGGAGTTGCTGATGCAGAGGGGCGGAATCAGGGGTGGGGAGTCTTGGGTGCTGCTCTGTAATCAGCTTCACCTTTAACTATTGATATGCAAACTGGAGAACTTTCCAGAGCAGAGTCACGGTCGTGTGTGCCTTTTAGTTAGCTCTGGGCCATGTGGATGGTACTGTGCTGGCTCTAGAATGAGGCTGGGATACTAGCCAGGTGGCTGTTGCTATATCCAGGGGGCCAGTATACGGTTGCATAAGGGCAGGGGTAGTAACAGTGGAGGTCGGAGTTGGAGCTTTGGAACACGGAGTCAAGGATGATTCTCGGGTTTCTTTCTCGGGTGACTGGTGGGGCATTTGTGTCACAGACTGGGGTTTTCAGCTTTGGAGAAGTAGGCTCTGCGTCGGCGGGGCGAACGGTGAGTTCAGGTTTGGAAATGTTGATGTCACTTGGTTGTGGCACATTGGAAGGTGTTTGGGTAGATGAATCTGAAGCTCTGGCTAGAGGTCGGGGCTGGAGAGAGAGGCTCGGGAGTGATCAGGTGGTAAAAGAATGGGATTCTGTGTAATTACCTAGGGGAACAGAGAGCGGGAAGGACGGGAGGCAGAGTGGCTGCCTGATGAACACCGACACTGAGGATGGGCCAGAGCGTGGGCCCCTGAATAGGCTGGCGCCTTGACCTTGGGCTTCCCCGCTTCCAGACTTGTGAGAAATGACTTCTTATTGTTTATAAACCACCTAGTTTACGGTACTTTGTTACAGCAGCCTGAATTGACCGAGACGTCGGCCCTAGGAGGCCGCTTTTGGCAGGTGGGGCTCTTGTCAGTGTTTGCGAAGGTAACCCTAATAGAACGGTGTTGTAGGAGCCAGAGTGCAGTTAAACCGGATCGTACTGAGGAGTCGACAGGGGCCGAGGGTTGGAAACGGTGAGTGTAGACTGCCCTTTCAAGAAGCTTGTCCGGGAGGGAAGACGTAAAATATGCTAGAAGCAGCACACGGAGCATTTTCAAGGGAGAGCTTTAAACACGCAGATTGGTTGAAGGGAGGGGACACTTTGCTGGATGACGCCTGGACGTGGAAATTAATCCATCGATCCTGTACCCAAGGCCCCATAAGGAGGTGTATCTAACAAAGGAGCTGCTCTGTATTCCAAGTATCCTTTTTTTCTCTACTAATAGGACTCTCTGAGCCCAGTCCCCTATGTAATTTTTTTAAAAAATGAAATAAAATAAGGGTCCCATTGTGTTATCAAATTCAGTTGTCTGGCTGTTGATACCACCACAGTGTTTATTCCATTACGTCTCACTGGTGGATCTGAGTGTGGTCTCAATGTTGAGCTACATTGAGACAGTGGGTGATTTGTCTATTCATAGTTTTCTTGTGTTGCTTTGAACAAGCAAATGAGATTAGAAGAGCTAATTCAAGCTCAGAAGCCGTAGGTGACCCTAGGTGACTTCCTTAAAATTCAGTCTTGCTTCCTGTCAAACAGAGTGACCAAGATTGGGGTCTTCCTGCCAGACAGTCCTGGCCAGTTCCCCACAATGCCCGGCCGTTAGCAGTTTTCAGGGCCGGGGGGCTGGACGACAGTTCCTCCTGACCAAAGACAGAGAGGCGCCCCGGGGCCCTGCTGCCCGCAAGCGTAAGCAGAACCTGAGGGTCGTAAAGTTAGTTCAGAGAGGGAGCATCGTGCTGCGTTGGTGGTGGTGGTGGGCTTTTTAAAGAATGCTTTTATTCAGGTTTGTACGCCTGAGTGCAGGCATGTCAGAAGAGGCTGTGGTGGCCACTGGTACCCAGATAGTCACACTTCCTGTCTTGGTTGTGGCTCCTGCTGGGAACACCCACATCCAGTTCAAAGCTGCCCCATTAGAAGAGTACTTATGTCTCTTGCTTTCTTAGATCAGACTTGCATAGTTACTTCTCTGTATTTGGCAGGGTGTGAAGGACGTGAGCGGTTCTGTCCCTGTCCTTGAAGAGCACATCTTATGCAGCTGTAGAGGACGGATGTGTGGACACGGCGGGGAGGGGAGGGTGGGATGAACTGGGAGGTTAGGTTTGACATAAATACACTACCATGTGTAAAATAGATAGCTGGTGGGAACCTGCAGTTTAGCCCAGGGAGTGCAGCTTGGTGCTCTCTGGTGACCCAGATGTGTGGGATGGGGGTTGGTGGGAGGGAGGTCCAAGAGGGAGGGGATAGATGTACACGTATAGCTGATTCACTTCATCATACAGCAGAAACTAGCACAACATTGTAAAGCAATTACACTCCAATAAAAAAATTTTAAGTTATTATTAAGAAAACTTTTAAGCGTTCTACAGAGTCTAGAGAATAATATAGTAGATACTCTGTTCAAAACGCCAGCTCATGAAATAAGACATCACAGATGGGACTGACGCCCCTGGCGGCAGTGTGTGAACTTGCTGTTTGTCCACCTTCCTGCCAGCATTTTTCATTGTCAGACTGCAATGTTTGCGAGTTTGATGAGTGAAAAATGATGAAGCCATATTTTTCAAATTACCTCGAGTTCCTGAGAATAGATAACACGTGGAGGATAAGTTTGCAAAGAAATAGAGCCCCCAAAGGAAATAAAATATTGATTAAAAATTCATGATAGGGCTTCCCTGGTGGAGCAGTGGTTGAGAGTCCTCCTGCCAATGCAGGGGACATGGGTTCAATCCCTGGTCCGGGAAGATCCCACATGTCGCAGAGCAAGTAAGCCCATGCGCCACAACTACTGAGCCTGAGCTCTAGAGCCCGCGAGCCACAACTACTGAGCCCGTGTGCCACAACTACTGAATCCCGTGCGCCTAGAGCCCGTGCTCCGCAACAAGAGAAGCCACCGCAATGAGAAGCCACGCACTGCAATGAAGAGTAGTCCCCGCTCGCCGCAACTAGAGAAAGCCCGTGCGCAGCAACGAGGACCCAATGCAGCCAAAAATAAAATAAATAAATTTATTTTAAAAATTCATGATAGATTATTAAAACTAAAAATGAGGAAATATTGACAGATATGTATGTTAGTGAATCAGAATATACTGAGCATCCTGATGGGTTTGGCTGCTCCCCTCCAAGGGAGGCAAGGGAGGCTTACTTTTGACAGATGCTATTTAGCAGCAAGAGTGATGGCCGTGTACCTGCTTCTTTCCTGATAAAATTACACCAAAGACAAGCTCCGGTTCTTAAAAGCTTTTTCTTTTTTTAAAAAAAAAACATACTTTTAGGAGTTCTTAGAAATCCTTTCTTTCCCTTTGTAATTTTTTTTTTTTTTTTTTTTGCCATGCCTCGTGGCATGCAGAATCTTAGTTCCCTGGCTAGGGGCTCTTGTTCCCCAACCTCTCTGGGTCACCTGTTTTAGTGCTGGCTTCCTTAGACATTCAAGGGTTGTTTCTCCTTATGTTTTAGCCATATTCTTGTTTACTGAACCTTTGCACAGTGTAGGAACACCATTTTCTTAATAACAATTTATAAGTGGTAGGCTCTCTATAAATCTCTTCCAGTGTATATGAAATGTTTATACTGAGCTAGCAAAATTATAACATCTGGAACATGTGGCTGCCACGGTCCCCATAGCAGAGGACGGGAGAGCTGGAGGGTCTCCAAGGGGGCCGGGGGGGGGGGTCTCGCTCCTGCCTGCTTCGGTTCTATTGGCTGGAGCACGGTCACATGACCGCCCGGCTCTGCTGGGAGGGTCCAGGAAGATGAGAATGACGCAGGGTTTGGTTTTCACCTAGCATTTCCCCACACAGAGATCCTTCTTATGGCCTGGATGTGACTTGACAGTTTATTGATGAAAGAGACAATCTGTATCATGGTTCTGACTACCAATTTGGTCTATCTGACGAATACATGATGTTATAGACGTTTCGTGTGCTTAGACCCGTGGGATTGTGTTTTTAGCTTTGCCAACCGATATCTTATTTTTATCCAGCTCTATTCCCATGTCCGTTTAAGTTCCCCTCCATCTGTTTTATCTCTCAGGTTCCATAGCCAAATGGTTAAAAATGCATCGGATTCCTTGGGAAGAGGAATGGAGAAATTGGTCATGTTTAATCACCATTCTTCTGTTTCCTTGTTCTATTTTCCGTCATTTCTATTCAGTTTAATAGTATACGCTACTCTCGTTGGGGTCAGGAGTAAAATATTTAAATATTTCAGATATTTATGGGTTACCTAGAGGCATAAGGAGGCAGGAGCAGGGGTGGTGGGTTGGGAAGCACAAAGGAAGAGAACTGAACGAGGCCGTTTGGATGCGGGCGAGGAGAGGGAAGGATAAGTAAACCATTTATAACATTGAAGTCACTGAGCTGGACTCAGTAGATGTAAACTTCTAAAATTATTTTGTTTTTCACACCACTGCCTTCAGCAAGTTCTGTCTAATCGTTCTTCCTCATCCGGAGTGAGATTTCAAACAGATCCGTAGCTTTCCTGGTCACTTTCAAGTACAGTCCAGGCTAATGGCAAAGCTTCCATCTTCCATCCAACTGACAGCTTTTTCCCTCCCTCAGCTCAGAGTAGGGCCCA
This sequence comes from Physeter macrocephalus, assembly GCF_002837175.3. NCBI lineage: Eukaryota > Metazoa > Chordata > Mammalia > Artiodactyla > Physeteridae > Physeter > Physeter macrocephalus. Next base: position 104,888,357 of record NC_041231.1, on the reverse strand, counting down.
GGGGTGGACGCTGGAAGGGTGGTGATGGGGGAGGGAGAGCAAGGGGAAAGCGGGCTGGGCAGGGAGGGGAGGAGCGAGGCGACGGCCGGAGGGGGGCCTCTGTCACTGCGGAGCTGGGATCTGGCAGTGTGACTTCTGGGAGTGACCAGTGTCCAGATGCTGGCTTTTTTCTCAGGGGGTGCTTGGCGGATCCCTTAGCGATTCACCACTAGTGGGGACTGAAGGCTTCAGGAGTGGGTGACGTCCTACCTGGCTGATGGCTGGGTCTCTGTATTCAGTGTTGTATTTATAGGCTCGTGCTGCTGAGGTCAGTTCATCCACTCCAGGTCCTGGGGCTGGGGTGCTTTTCGAGCTTGAGGGCCCACCTGGCCTACAGGAAACTCACAATTCTGTTGTCCAGCACAGACCTGTTCTCCTGCTCAGGACCACAGCCGTTTCCATTCAGTGTTCAGCCTTTAGAGTTTTTCAGGTGTGGGTGAGGGGTAGTCTCTAGGTCCCCCAGACCCAAGGAGACACTTGCCAAGTTCTCTAGGTGGTTCCATAACCCCTGCCCTACTTCCTTGATGTGGGGGGGGGTGTCACTCCCCATTTCCCCTGGGAGGGAAGAAGAGGCAGCAGTAACAGGACGTAACTCTCCAAAGAGCTCATGTCTCCAATAACACAGTGAATTCTCAGCTTTCCTCACAGGGCGTGGAGGTGGCAGGGGGATGGTAAGCAAAACCCATCCCATGGCATGTCCACCATCCACCTTTCTTAGCCTTTGGGACCTCTGCCGACAGTGGGGATATTCCACTTAACATTCTACTGAAACAACAATAGCACCTCCGCGAGCATGAGAGGATTTGTTGGCCTCTGACGTGAGCTACTTGCTCGCAGTGACGGGTCCGGGGGAGCCTGATCTTGGCTGCTTTCTGGGGCTGCGTCTCCGCAGACCTGGGCGGTGACCATCACGAGAGCACCTGGAGAGCCCTTCCTTGGCCCTAGGCCTCCTTTGGGTAATAACTAGTAACTCTGAGGGGCCTCACGAAGCCTCCACGAGGGGGTTCTGTTGGCTGTCCCAACAGACAGACAGAGAAGTGGAGTCAGAGAGACAGTAAATAAATAACTGGCCCAGGGTCGCCCGGCTGGTGCGTGGGGCAGCAGGACGGGGCTGGGTGCGGAGTCAGTGCTCTCGACCTGCCTGTTCTTTAGATGAACGGCGGTGATTAGGGAAGAACTTCCGCAGGGCCCCGTTCTGCTCTGAGGAAGACGCAGCCCCTGTCCGTCTGCAGCGGCTCTCTGAGATCTCCAAGCTCTGCCGAAGGCCAGGGGCTGCGTCGGGTGGCGGGGGGGGCCCATCACCAGGCCCTTGTGGAACACGGAAGGGCCGGCTCCCTTCCTCTCTTGGGCACTCAGTCCTGGGGAATTTCCTAGAAACGGAACACCTGGCCTCTACTCCCTGAGAGATTTTTCTCTACCCAGCTTCCACATTCTTCCCAGCAAGCAGAACCCTCCCGCTAAAGAACTGTCTTGCCTATTTGTACACAGGCTGCCCTGACCCAGAAAATGAGTCTGTTTCCTGCCCGTCCCCTCCTCTCCGTCAGGTTCTGAGAGCCCAGAAATGTGCAGAAAAAGGAAGGGGACAGGGCAAGAGCAGATTCCCCAGGGGAGCTCAGATTTATGTTGGGAGAAAAGGCATGAAAATTTCTTCGTTCAGGGATCCAGTCAATACTATTTATCAAGTTAAAAAGTTCCCCTTTATTCATGGTGCATCTTGGTAGAGAAGTAATAGGTTAATGGGAAAGGGGTAAAGAGTGAGAGGGGACAGAAGTGAGGGCGTAGGGCTCTGGCATCCCCCTGCCGGGTGAGTGTCCAGGGGTCTCACTTGACCTGTCAGAACTGCAGACAGCCCAGTCGGGAAGGGTTTGCCAGACGACCACGATGGGGAGGGCAGGGTTTCGCCCTTCACAGATGTACAGAGATGCACTTGCTTTTTCTTTTTTTTTTTAATTGAAGTTTTGGGGGATAATAGTAGATTCATTTGCAGCTGTAAGAACAGAGAGATCCTGTGTACCCTTTATCCTGTTTCCCCCAATGGTAACATTTTGCCAAACTATAGTCCAGCTTCGCCAGGTTATTGGCGGTGACACGATCCATTGATCTTATGCACATTTATCAGTTTGACTTGGATTCATTTGTTTGTGTATTTAGTTCTATACAATTTTATCATGTGTAGATTCACCTATTCACCACCAAAGGCAAGATAGAAAATAGCTCCATCGCCACAGGGATCCTTCATGTTATCCTTTTATAATCATATTCGCCCTCACCCATATCTGCTGTCCCCGACCCTTAGCAGTCACCAATCTGTTCTCCTTTTATAAAATTCTGTTATTTGAAATGTCATAGCAATGGGATCATATAGTGTATATACCCTTTTTGGGGATTGGTATTTTCCACTGGGCATAACTCTCTGTAGATTCACGGAAGTTGCTTCCTCTGTCCCTACTAAGTCCATTTCTTTGTGTCGTATGGATCAGTGTTCCGTGGCGTGGATGTCCCACTATTTGTGTAGCCATTCACCCATGGGAGGACATCTGGTACCCTTGCTTTTGACCTCTTGGGTCATAGGCAGATTGGCCTTTCAGTGGTTGTTTTGCCATATCTCCCTTTTTTTTTGAACCATATCCATAGACTAAAAGCTTCTGGAACGATGTATATTATCATATGTTGATAGGAAAAAAAGCCATTCAGTGTGTTCTTAATACTATTAGGGGCTTATTATTGTTATATTCGAATGATTATTACATCCCTGGCTTTCGTACAGTGGGGAGCCAATAGGTGACATCGTGTAATGTTAGCGCGGTGTACACATTCCCTTACAGTGCAAACCAGCAGTGTCCCTTTAGGGTTGTGTTAGGTCCTGAGCCGTGTTTGTTCAAGTCTGTTGCGAGGAGTGTCCACAGCTGAGCGGGTCAGGCCCTGGACACTTTCAAGGTGGACATTGGCCCCGGGCCTCCAATCACGCCCTGATTACTTTGGCTTCGTACGAGAGAGAACACTGTGGGGTGCCAACGAGGGGACAGAGGACGGGGTTACGGTTTGAAAGTAAGAAGGAAAGCGTGACTCAAACAGCTTGCCAAGAAAGTTTTGGTTAACTTGTCCTTAAGATATTTGGGAATAGACCGGATCAAGCTGTTTGGCTTTTGCTCAGAAATCTTCTTTTGCATTTTGATAAGTAACTTGGCTTTGGGACTTCCCTGGCGGTCCAGTGGTTAGGACCTGGTGCTCTCACTGTGAGGGCCCGGGTTCGATCCCTGTTCGGGGAACTAACATCCCGCAAGCCGCGCAGCCAAGAGGTCCTAAAGGCTACTGAACTGTGTTTGGGCTAACATTAAAGGCTGATTTTTCTCTGCGTGTAGATAGTCACTAGATAGATGGTCTAAAACAGTAAAGACCGTAAACATGTAACTCTGAATTTTAGACTGTTGGAGCAAGCTGAGGAAGAAAATAGAAGTCTGTATAAGATACTCCTATTGATTTGTTTTCTTTTTGGAAAGGTCAGAGAACATGTCCACAGCGGTAAAACAGCCCAGTTAATATCTATCTACGCAATAGCAGCCAGTGATAATCTCATGAAGCTGTCCGTGTATTGACAGGTGGGACTCATGCTCCAGGAGGACAGGTGCAGCACAGAAGGCAGACGTTGGACAGCGGACTTTATCCAGCAGTTTCCACCAGCTCTCAGTGGAGGCAAAGTGTTGCTTCTCCGCTGCTTTTCCTCTGAGGGTGGGATACTGTTCGACTATTAGTTTGTTTTAAATGTCATCTTTTAATTATATTTTGGATAATGATGAAGAGAGAAGCAATTCTTTTGTGAGAGCACATCCTAAAAGGCTCGGCAGCTCCTTTATCTGCTGCCGAAAACAACTCCCACTAGGAAAGAGGGTTTCATTAATTGTCATTACTCGGGAATTATGGAATTAGAACAGCTCACGTTTCCTTTATCATTCATTCATATATTTAAGTGACAGTGGCATTACTTACTCTAAATTAAATTCCTTTCATGGTTAAAATATTATAACAGTGTGACAAGAAGTAGAGCACTGTTAACTTTTATTTTGGAGAGTCATTTTTCTAACAGATATGAAGGCGCACTTTTTCAGACTGTGAGGCGGGACGTATTATTCCTTGGTTCTGTAACAGAAAGGAATAGAGAAGTACATCCAACTTAATACTGCGGGAGCTTTAGGGTTGGGTTAATGTGTTCAAAAGTCACCCGAGCGGTTTTCACGCCCTCCACACTAAGAAGGGAGAGCGCACTCTCGCACGGTGCTTCCCTCTGGCAGCCAGCGCTGAGCCGGCTTACTGTCTCCAGGTGGAGCTGGCCCTACACATCTGTGTTTCACGGTCAGAGGCATCTGTGGGCAGGACTGTGCTGGCCGCCATCCAAAGGCCTGTCCCTAAGGCCACATCATTCCTGTCATTTGGGCTCCGGGGGTTACACTTTCCATTTCTGCTCCTTTCTTCCTGAAAGACCTCTCAATTCTAGTTCACCTTTTGCTGTGGCCCAGTTTTGGTATCTCTTGTTAATAAGAAACCTTAACGATACATTTGAAGTAGGTAAAAGCGTATCCCGACACTAATAATTCCCTGTAGGGTTTGACAAGTATGCCTCAAATACCTATTATGGACGTGGGCCACCATATGAAAATTGGTGTACGAAGAATCCCCATTTAGTTGAAAGTGTTTGTAATTGATGACCATCTTAGTGCACTTAAAATGTGATTTGTTTAAAAAAAAAAAAGTCTCACATACAAATTTTGGGAATATATTGTTACCTGAAGTCCTGTATGCAATTCAGGCAGTTAAGAACAAAATACAACAAACCATCAAACAAAAGCAACTGCTCTCTCAAAAATGGACAATGTCCAAAGCTAGTAAACTGTTAGGAAGGCCAACTTTTGCTCGCTGCAAACCTTTACTTGCAATGTGCTGCACAATAGTACTTAATTCTCCTGAGTTCTAGGACCTTAGATTGAAATGTGAGGGAAAGGGGTAAAGGATAAAACTACTATATTTTGGCGGCCAGTCAAAAGGAGGTGTACGAGCTGGGAGATGAGTTCTCGGTTGATTATACTCAAGTCAATATATTTATTTATTTATTAACATTTATTTAGTTAGTTCGTTGTGGCGCGCAAACTCTTAGATGCAGCGTGTGGGATCTAGTTCCCTGGCCAGGGATCGAACCTGGGCCCCCTGCATTGGGAGCACAGAATCTTAGCCACTGGACCGCCAGGGAAGTCCCAGGTCAATATGTTTAGTTTTTAACTCTTAATAAGTGCTAAGCAAGGCATGACCATTGCCTTTACATTTTCAAAAGGTTCTGAACTACCCTGTACCATTGTCAACTTGGTCAACTCAACTCCATTTCATGTTTCTGCCTCCATATGTTTGCTTTTATTTTTCCCCTTTGTTGGAAGGATACAGATTTTTAGGACATAGATCCCTAAGGGAAACTGGAGACATTATAAGGAGAATTCTGACTGGATAAGACCACTGGGAATTGTTTCGGGTACTATTGATTAGTATATGTGCCAGAAATTGCTGTCTCCTTTATTAAGAAAACCAAAGTCTAGGACCCAGAAAGGAAAGGGGAATGTTCCAAAGGGAGTGTTTTAAGATGGGCGTTAAAGGTTTTATTAGAGAATGTTGATTAGGATGCAGCCCAGCTCAGACCGTATGAAGGACCACTGTTTTCAAGGCTTGTAGAATCCGATCACAGTCTGTTCCATTCCATGGAAAGGTTCTTTTCAAAGAAGTCTGCCTTTGGATTGTGTGAAGGACTTATTGACAGAAGCGTGTGGCACCAAGGATATATACAACTAGAGAAGTTTCAGGTGGGAGATTGATCTCTGGGCACAGCTCAGAAAGTCAGTCATCCAGTGACAAGTCTCCGAGGAAACAGTTCAAGGATTGTAGCTGGAAAGCAGGGGATCAAGTACTAAGTCCACGGTGGGAAGAGAAGAAACCAGAATTCATGTAGCTGCGCTGGCCTCTCTAGGCCTGCCTGTGGCTGTGCAGTGTCGTGCTGGGATACTGTGGGCCTTTTGTCCCTGAGTGGCTGTCGTTGTAACTAATGGTCGAAGGGAAGTGGAGGCGTTTGTCCAACACCGCTGCTAAACACCGGCCCCATCAGCTTCCTCTGCAGCTCTGTGTGTGTATTGGTCAGGTGCAGGGTGAAAGGCACGCTTGGAGACATGAAACCCCACCTTCAGAAAAGCCTATTGATATATTTAAACAGCTATGTATGCAAATCATTTTACTAGCTTTCATGGAATAATGACAAAGTCCATCAGGAAACTGTCAGTAACAAAGCAGAAAGTACACAGACATAAGTGGAACTTTCTGACGTTGAGATACTTTGAACAGAGCCTCCTCTCTAAGTTAGTGTTTGAACGTGAATCTGGGGGGAACATTCAGTGGATATATACTTGAAGTGAAAAGGACAACAGCGACATAGATCTGCGTCCCAGTGTCTGTGTGATCTCGCTTAAATGGTGTTTACTTTCGGAACGTCACGAATCACACCAGGCGGACATCCCTCATAGGGTCTTTGTGAGGACCCAACCCGGGTAAGGTAGCTGAAGTGCTTTGTAATTGGTTAAGTTCTATAAAATATGAATGTTAATTGCTAGGCTGTTCCCGTGTTTCTTTTCACAGTTATTTTGGGAAAGTGTCAGTTCATTGAGCCAAAGAATTCCTAGAAATCAGCCCCTATTAACAGGGAAGTACTTAATATAATAAAAAATTTGTTCCAATATGTAACAGTTTAAAATTTTAATTTGACCTTTGGCTCTGCAACAAAACAGTCTATGAGAGGGAACCTCGGGGTGCAGGGTTCGGTCACTGGGGAAGAAAATAAGCTGGAAGGAAGGAAGCTTGGAGAGAAGCAGCTCAGATCCTAGGCCCCAGAGCTGCCGCCCCGCATGGAAGAAGCTCGGTGACAGTGACGGAGGCAGGGTGAGGGGACAGAACATTCCGTTTTCCTGTCATTCCTTGCTTGTATGTTCCAATTCTCTCCCTTCCGAGATGTCTTTCCCGAAATGGTATCTCTCACGTCACCTCATGATGGATAAACTTTCTGACAGATAAAAGATCAAAGAAAGTCGCTGCCTGTGTAGAAAACTTCATGTTACGTGTGAAATTCTTCCTAATACAACCCGTGTAAATGCAGCCAATAAACTAAAAAGTGGAAAAATCCCTAAACCTTGCCTTCCTGCCATTCACTCATTTCCTCACAATGCCTGAGCCCTTGTACGTGCTGGACACTGGTCCAGCCCTTCCAGATGTGTCAGAGATGGAAACCAGCCCAGGTCCTGACCCCGTGGATCAGATGCTACCGGCAGAGTCTCTGACAGTAAACAGTAAACAAAATAAATATGAAAAGTTGTGGGGTCTAAGAGATTATAGATATTCTCTGAAGAAAACAGAGCAGAGTAAGGGGATTAGTTGCTGAAAATCTTTCCAAGAAGGTCAGCCTACATATAAAACCAAAATAATGTGAGATAAGAGTCCAGAGATGGGAAAGTGTAAAAACAAGAAGAGGAGAAGGAGGAGGGAAAACCTAAGTGCCTCCCATCTGGAATATTCTGTTTAACTGAGGTGCTTCTTTACAGTCAGTTTTATGCTCCAGAGACTAGTTTACTGGAACCCTCCAGTACTGGAATGTAGAAAAAAGTACTGCCTTAAAACCCTGTCAGCCCAGGAGCACCTGGCAACAAATTACAGCTGAGGTTTGCCAAAGACCTGAAAATTAGACCTGTCTGGGATGACAGTACCTTTACATGTCTAGTTATTTATGGCTCTCTTTCTTCCATAAAGAATTTGAAGTGCCATATAGAAGTATGTACAAGAGGATAAAATAAGTAGTTCAGATAATCAGGACAAAGAGGATATAAGGATAAGAAAATAAAACTGGGGCAAGAGTCACACAGAGAAACGTACCGTTGTAGAGGTGACCTTGTAAGGATGGCTTTAAGCATCCACGGGGCCAAAGTAAGGAGTGGATTAGGATCAGTCATGTAAATCACGATACCCTTAAACTGAAAACAATCCAGTTGTTCGAGAAGGAAGCTTTTCCTGTTCCCATTTTCTTAGATCTGAGATCAGCTTATTTCATGAAGACTCGTAGGAAGACCGAGTGACCTAGTGGCCAGCATTCTCGACAAGGAGTTCCTGGCACCTTACGAATATAATAGGCCGATACCTCAGCGCAGGGGGTGCCATTCAGAAGAAGCAGATCCAGATGGGACCAAAGCAAAGTGTTTCAAAAACAAAATCTGGTACAGCTCCGCAAAGAGACGCCCTTTCTTACAGCCCTTCCTGGTAATTGATTGTCACACGCAGGCTTTTCAGTAAGAATGATCGCGAGAATCAAAGGTTGTGGGCAGTGGCAGGAAGCCGGAGGCCAGCTGTTCCCTGCTCCTCATGAAGGTCTGGACCTTGAGCCTCGACACACGAGGCGGTTGGGATTGCAGGTGCTGATGGCATGGCCCCTCTCGGCCTGTCCTCACTGGCAGCCGGGTGGGACTGGGGCCCCGAGTCATACCCACCATGGGTTATTGTATATTGTGATCTTCCTAAATTCATGTATTTGTTACCTGTCAGATGTGTTCCCGAGGAATTTTTATGTAAACAATCATGCCATCTACAGATAAAGACAGTGTTACTCTTTCCTTTCCAGTCTATTAAGCTGTTTTTGTTTCTTCTTTACCTTTTTTTTCACTAGCTGGGAACTCAGGCAGAAATAGAAATAGCAAGAGTAGACATCCTTCTTTTCAACCTGACCTTGAGGGCAAAGCAACCAGCCTTTCACCATTGAGTATACTGTTAGCTGTTGGTTTTTTATTGTGTCTTTTATTAGATTGAAGAAGTCCCCTGTGTTCCTCATTTGCTGAGCGTTTTTATAATGAATGGATGTTGAATTTTGCCAGTTGCTTCTTCTGCATCTATTGAGATGATCATGTTTTCTTTTTTAAGCAGCTTATTAAATGAATTACACTGATTGGTTCTCATACGCTGAGCTAACCTTGCAATTCCCGGGATAAATCCGGTCGTGATATAATGTCCTTCTGTATATTGCTGGGTTCCATTTGTTAATGTTCTGTTACAGTTTTTTGTTTTTCTCTGTTCATGCTGCACCTGGAATCCTCCTGAATCTGCCTCACTTACCTGCCTGCCTCGAGGCTAGGATGACGGGGTTCACCTGGGACTGTCCGTTGGGAGCGCCTCGCGTGGCCTCTGCGTGTGACTGCTGCTCGGAGCTCGGCGGCTGGGTTCTAAGCGAGGGTGTTCTGCAGGGCGATTCCTGGGAGGGAGTGTCTGGAGAGCGGGCATTCCAAGCGACCAGGCACTAGCTGGGTGGCTTTTTCTAACGTAACCTTGGAAGTCACGTCGCATCTCTTCCCTCACACCCTGTGGGCTGAAGCAGTCACAGCCCACTGGGATTCAAGGGGAGGATATGCAGGAGCTTGTGGTCGTTTTCTGAAACCCCACAGATAATGACACTGGTTTTCCAGGCTTGGAAATGTATTGGCTCTCATAGAAATAAAGAGGTCAGTTCAGCTTGTAATCCGTGTTCGCTAGTCCCATGATTTTCTTGGAAGTCTGACACCACTGTGTCAGGGGAGGAGTGCTTTGTTCTTATAACTTCTCAAAAATAAACAGAAAAGAAATTACTGTGTTTTATCTAACCATGAAAATTTTTATCTGAAATATTTCTTCTCACACTTTATAGAAAAGGCACGTGGTATAAAGTCCCCCCATCGTCCTCCACTTGCCCAGTTCTCTCCCACCCCACTCCCCCGAAACAGACAGACAGCTGCTGCTTTGCTTTTATAACCATGACATCCCATAATGGTAATAGTTTTCAAACAACTTTAAAACATGTTTCTGAAATGTCTTTTCAAATAAAAAAATAATAAAGAGAGGTGGAATATTAATGTTGCTTTGTGAGTTAGACTTTTTCCTTAATTATTAAATCTCTTAGATTTTATTATGAAATTTTTAGATAAAACCAACCATCTAGAGCCCAGTATCTGTAACTGAAAGAGCAGTAGATTTAGGGTATATGAGTTTATTTCACATCCAGCAATTTTTAGTGTCTTAGCTTTTGCTCCTTCCGTCCGTTACCCTCCCTTTCTTCCTCATCTTCTGAAACTTTCCTAAAGCAAAACAAGGATAACACAGAACCCCCAGAAGTAGGCAAGAAAAAGAGCAACAATCTCATTTTTCAAATGGGTGAAAAATATAATAGGAAGACATTCACAGAAAAGGAAAAAAATGATCCTTAAGCAAATGAAAAGCTTACTTAAGATAAACACAAGATAAAAATGCACTGTTACCATTTTTTACTTATCAGATTTTGTTTTTATTTTTTTTTTACGTTACAACCCTCATTTGCACCTGTATTAAATAGTAGTGGCATAGTACATACTCATTTTATCATAGATATTTTTCATAATTTCTTATAGTCTGTCACTTAATCAACATTTATTTGTATAATTATGATTTTTAATGACTACACTAAAATGTACTATAATTTTAAGGGTTTCCCTCATTTGGGGCATTTAGGTTGTTTTCATGTTCTTGCTCTAATAAGTTATACAGCTTTGAATATCTTCCTTCATTTATCTTTTTTCTTCTGTTGAATTATTTCCTTAGGATAAATTCCTCATGGAATCGTAAGGAGAAAGAGTTTGAGCGTTGTTTTGGATCTTTGTATGTGCTGCTGTATTTTCCAAATTGTTCTCAGAATAAGTAGTGAGACCAGCAGTCACCGAGAGTACGGGCACCACGCGGTGCTTGGTGTGCGGAACCACGCCACCAGGACTGGGCAACGTCACTTAAAGAGAAAATTATTCTTGTAGGACACAGAAGCGGTGTATCACACTTATATTCATTTTTACAGTTTTCATTGCAGCCTTCTTTATGGTTTTCAGGCATCAGTATGACTTACTCTAAAGCGTGTGCCTCACCCTTAGCTGCTGTTCTAGGCAACTGGCCAGGGGTCAGGGGTTGTGCTCCCTCCTTCGTGACCCCGTTGTCTGTGGTTAAGCCCCCCCTTCCCCCCTGCCTCGCATGAGAGGTCATCTTACTCAGGACACAGGTGCGCTCCGCACTTGCCCAGCCACGTGCTTTTCTTCCCGCGTGTCTTCCCTCCCGCTACTGCCTCATTCTCTCTCTCTGTACCTTTTCCTTTTGAGATCTCATTTTGAAATTTTTTTTTTTTTTTTTTTTGTACGCGGGCCTCTCACCGTTGTGGCCTCTCCTGTTGCGGAGCACAGGCTCCGGACGTGCAGGCTCAGCGGCCATGGCCCACGGGCCCAGCCGCTCCGCGGCACGTGGGATCCTCCCAGACAGGGGCACGAACCCGCGTCCCCTTCATCGGCAGGCAGACTCTCAACCACTGCGCCACCAGGGAAGCCCCCTCATTCTGAATATTTTTATCCATTCATCTTTTAAACAGATCATCCAATGAGGCTCACACTTCTTCGTGGCTTCCGTTGTAGTTTATCCTTGTGGTTTCATTTATAAGTGACAGTGGCGCCAGCCCCTGGCCAGAGGTGGGTCCCCTCTGCCGTGTCTCTCCTGCCTGAAGCTTGCCCGGCCGGGGTTGCCAGAATCCACTCCGCAACCCTCCTCTGATGCACCTCCATCCCTTTGCCAGTGAAGACATTCCTTCAGTCTGGAACTTGCCCTCATCTTTCTCCACATTTGGATCAGCATTAGTTTTTTGTGTTGGGTAACAGATTAACCTCATCCTTAGTGGCTTAATGCAACACGCACTTGTTATGTCACAACCGCCACGCATCAGGAGTCTGGTGAAGAGGGCCTGGTCCCCTGCCCAGGGTCTCGACAGGTTGAAATCAGGGTGTCACCAGGCCACGTTGTCCTCTGGAGCTCAGGGTCCTGTCTTCCCTCCTTCGGGCTGTTGGGAGAATCCATTTCCTCCCGATCGTGGGAGTGAGCTTCCCGTTTTCTTGCTGCCGCCAGGGCATCCCTTGGCTCCCGGAGGCCTCCCTCCAGGCCTGGCCGCACCTGGGCCTCCTGTCTTCGCGTCAGCTCAGCTCTCCTAAGCCAGCAGGAGACTCTCTGGAGTTTGCTAAGATAGACTCGCATAAAGTAACCTAATCCCAGCAGTGAAACCCTAGGGATTAGGGAGCGGTCCCTACGGGGTCCCCTTGCAGGTTGTGTGCGTGGAGGTGGGCGTCCTGAGCCAGCTCAGCACCCCCAGCCTCCTGCTCATCCGTCGGCATCCAGTCGGAAGGACGCTGTCTCGTGAGCTCTTCCCTGTGCTGTGCATTGCTCCCTTGCCCCCTTCGCACAGCAGTTTGTGTCTTCCGTCTCACTCTGCTTCACGTGAACAAACCCGAGACTTCATGTGTTGTCATAGGTCTGAACTACACGCTCACCCTCGGAGGGGCTGGTGCCACGTGTTCAGGTCACCTTGGCGGGCTTGCTCCTTGTGTGTTACCGGGGCAGCTTTTACTAAGAGTCAGAGTGTGTTCTAGTAAACTGAGGGTTCTTGGAGACTGGACACACACTTCCTGAATATCAGTGGTCCACGGTGGCATGTTTTTGAACAAACCTGCCCATCTCGTAAGCCGCTTGGGGACAGAGCCTGTGTTTTCTCTCCTCCCTGTAACCTGAACATAGAGGCTGAATGTTGGAAAAAGGGCGAGCACAGATTACAGGAAAGTATCTCAGAGGCAGGAACCAGGGCTTAGCCAGCCTGGGATTTAAGCAGAAATGAAAGACAGTGTTAGAGAATTTTGACTCCAGAGTGCCTCGGGGAGGGGAGTGAGGAATGTGGGGAGCACGAAAAACTGAGATCGGGGTCCCCTTGGGTGTCTCCGCGCCCCCCCCGCCCCAGCACCCTTCTGGTCGGCACTCACCACGGCCCTATCTGGGTGTCAGGAGTGGGATGGACCTGTGGACCCTCATGCTCTTTTTTTTTTTTTAACTTTTTATTTTATATTGGAGTATTGCCCTCGTGCTTTTTAACCTGTCGTCTGGTCTTCTTTTCTCTTTGTAGCTGGTGCTGAAGATCAGATCGGTTGGGCCTTTGGCCTTGGGCTGGAGCGGCTGGCCATGGTCCTCTATGACATCCCCGACATCCGCCTCTTCTGGAGTGAGGATGAGCGCTTCTTGAAGCAGTTCTGCGTGCAGGACATCAACCAGAAGGTGAAGTTCCAGGTAACTGACGTGCAAGGATCAAGTAGATGATAATTGAGGGGGAAAATCAAATAAAATAAAATCATTGTATTTAAAGATAGTGTGACTTTGAAAAGAGGTTTTAAATAGAGATGCGTAAACACACAGGAGATCATACACCTCCTGAAGTTGTACGCTGAAAAAAGAGGATTTATCAAGCCTGTTAGTCTAAGCAGAGAATAAATTTTGGGCTTTATTAATGGCTATTTTATCATTGAAATATCCATCTTTATCACTGATGATACTTTCACAGTTCAGTTTTTTTTTGATGCTAATCTAGACACATTGGCTTTCCTGTGATTAGTGTTTGCAATGTATATCTTTTTTCATCGTTTTATTTTCACTTTCTGTCTTTATATTAAAAACATGTCTCTTGTAAACAGTTGGGTCTTTTTGTAAACCCATATTTAATTGGAGTGTTGAATATATCTTTACACTCAGCATAATTACATGGGGTGTTCTTGGGTTTAATTTTATTATCTTAGTTCTTACTCATTTTCTCTTTCTGTTCTTTATTTGGAAATGGAGGTTTTGTGGGTGTGTTTCGGATGGCTTTTGTATTATATTTTATTACCCTATTGCTGTTTAGTTTCACCTTTTTTTGTATTATTTTTAAGTGGTTATTCTAAATTACAATATGTATAATTAATTCATCACACTTTACCATGAGTAACTATTACAACTTCATGAAACATTTAACAACCTTACAATAGTGTAATTCTATTTACTCTGCCTTTTTTTGTATTATTATTGTCATATTTTATGTCTCTGTGTATTATAATCTCATAATACGTAGCTCTGTTTGCTTCAAATAGGCAATTGTCCTTTAAAGAAATTGAAAACTATATTATTTTATATTTTCCTTGATATTTGCTCCACTGATCACCCTTTCTTTCTGCGTATCATGATTTTTCTCTGTGTTCATTTTCTTCAAGTCTGAAGAACTTCGTTTACCATTTCTCGTAGTGCAGCATGAATTTTCCCAGCTTTTGTTTGGAAATGCCTTTGTTTCACCTGTATTTTTTAGGACTATTTTTCATGAATATAGATGTCTAGGTTGCCAGTGTTTGTGTGTATTTTTTTTTTTTCTCTTAGCTCTTTAAACATGTCATTTCATTGCCTCTATCTTTTCACTCTGGTTTTTAGCAGGTTGACCTGTGTATGACTTTTCTGTCTGTTATCTTGCTCGGGGCTTCGCTGTGTTGAATTAGTGATTTTCAACCCTCTTTGAAAATTCTCATTTGGTATCTCTTCCAACAATTCTCCGCCTTTCTTTCTTTGCTTTTCAGGTGGTAACTGCATGTATATCAGGCCGTTTGGACGTATGCCATAGAACTCTGATGCCCGGGGTTTGACTTTTTTAATTTTTTCACTCTGTGCTTCTTTTTCTTGTCTTAGCTTTGGGTGTACGCATCTCCTCTATTGTGTCCAGTTAACCTTTTAGCCCCTCCAATGAGTTAATCATTCCAGATATTGTATTCATCTGTTCTACAGTTTCTACTTGCTTCCTTTTTAGAGTTTTTATGACTCTGATGAAGTTCTCCGTCTTTTCACCATTTTGTACATTTTCCCTTAAATTCTTTAGCATATTCGTAGCAGTGATTTTTAAGTCCTTGTCTGTTACTTCCAACCCTTTAGTTCTCTGTTCTCCTTTTAGTCTTCTCTTTCTTCTTAGCTATGGGTCACATTTTTCCTGCTTCTTCACTCGTCCTACTTTTTAAATGGTGGACAGCGCTTTTCCTCGGGAAGCCCTACCCTTTCCCTGGTCAGGCAGCGAAGGTGATGAGCAGGATCCCTTTGTCGTAAGGAGTAGTCTAACTGAATTTCACGTCTCCTCTCCTCTCTGCGGTGAGACCTGGCCAAGCGGCAGAGTTTGGGGTCTGCGTGTGAGGTTACGTGATCTCTCTCTGCTTTCCACCCAGCTGCCAGCTTCCTCCAGCATCGATGCTTGCTGAGCAAAATGATCAGGGGGGAGACTGGGCTGCAGCGAGGGCTGGCTGTCTCTGCGTTTTCCAGTCTGCCAAGGGCCAGGCCTGGCTGGGCAACGTGTGGCCCATCCCTCCTCATTCCTGCAGAGTTTCTTTACCAACCGTGGCTGCCTTCCGCCTACTCGTGCCCAGCGGTGGAAGCCCTGGAATCTAGGGCTTGTCTCTGTCTGGAATTCTGTTCGTTCAGACTTGCATCCAGATCTCTTTTGGTATCTTTTATGACAAAAGATTTCTAAATTTATTGTTTTCTCATGCTTACAGTGGGACCGATGGTTTTTTGTGACTTTTATAGCCTAACTAAAAGTAGAACCTTCTATCGTTCATTTGATGGTCTGGTTTCATTTTTGTTGGCCTTTTTTTTAAAAAAAAAAAAAAAAAAAAAAACCTATTTTTAAACTTTTAACTTTTTTTTTAACTTAAAATTTTTTTTTTTACTTTTTGCTAAGCTACTTCTTTTTATTCTAGCACCAGGTCCTTCTTGGTTAATTTGGAAGAAAACGCCATCTAAATGATCAAAAGCAGAACCTGGCTAAGGCTCTGAGTTTTTCTCATTCACTCTTTCATTTATTCAGTCATTTATTAAGTTGGCCAACATTGATGGAACACCAGCCAGCACTGAATGGAGCATTGGGCTCAACACCGCGGTGGGGCAAAGCGCAGACGAATGACACAGTTGTGACCACAGGCTAGTGGTTGAAGTCAAGTTTTAAGTGGGCTCACAACTGTCTTCTCTGAGGGGACACAGAGGATCCAGGAGTAGACAATAGGTCTCTTGTATTAAATGTCATTAAAAGAATCTTTCCTGGGGCTTCCCTGGTGGCGCAGTGGTTGAGAGTCCGCCTGCCGATGCAGGGGACGCGGGTTCGCGCCCCGGTCCGGGAGGATCCCACATGCTGTGGAGCGGCTGGGCCCGTGAGCCACGGCCGCTGAGCCTGCGCGTCCGGAGCCTGTGCTCCGCAACGGGAGAGGCCCGCGTACCGCAAAAAAAAAAAAAAAAAAAAAAAAAAAGAATCTTTCCTGCCTTCAAAGTAGAAAATCGGCGTGTGCATACCTGCACTATTATATAATTTATACGGTTACTTTTGTGTAATAAACTTAATAACTTCTGGCGGGGTAGTTAGGATTTGATTGCTGAAAAAGTAGATGTCTGTAAAATGCTTTGTGAATTATAGATCACAGAGAGCTATTTCCTAATTATTCACTTACAATTATTATCTATTGATTATATTCTGTGTTAGTTTCCTATTGCTAATGTAACAACTTACCACAAACCTAGCAGCTTCAAACAATATGTCTTTATTATTTTACAGTCCTGGAGGTCAGAAATTCAAAATTGATCTGACAGGGCTCAGTCTCAGGTGTCAGCAGGGCTGGCTCTGTCTGGAGGCTCCAGGGGAGACCCCACCTCCTGCATTTGTCAGCTTCTGGGCCCGACCTCATTCCCCGGCTCCTGGCTCTGTATTGCTTTACGTTCTTTCCTTTCCTTCCCTGTGTGGTCACATTGCCTTCTCTCTGAATTTTTGTCTCTTCTTACAAGGGCCCTTGTGACAAGATAATCTCCACACATCAAGATCTTTTCATAATCGCATCTGTAAAGTTCTTTTTGAGTGTCAGGCAACATATTCACGCGTTCCAGGGATTAGGATGTGGACATCTCTGGGGGTCGTTATTCAGCCCGTCACATATACCTTGATCTATTCCATTTCCATCGTGGCGAACTGCTTGCTTCAGATAGAATAGAGCAGATTTTGTTGTTAGGTGTAAGTAATACAGATAGTATGAAAGTGTTAGCGATTTTTAACTATTTGTGTGGAGTAGTCGTGGTTCTACATATGAGGGGAATAAGGGACTCCTTTTGTCAGTTCATGTTGTTGGCCTGGCTTAAGAAGAACATTTAACATGATTATAAGAAGATGGCGCAGCTGAGACTGAAGGCACAAAGAGCTAGGCTGATGTAATCTAGGCAGTGACTGTGAGAGGGTCTCCGGTCAGCCCCGTGGGCTCCAAGGTCAGCCGTGGACAGACTCCTGGGAAACTGTCAGAGTTAGTCCTTGCTGCCCCTGGGGTACCAGGAATCAACGGCGAGTGCTCTGCTATACGAGGGCTGGGAGTTTCTTACGGCCACGGCTGGCCATTTTCCCTTATTTTGTGTCTTCCTGCAGTCACGGTCAGTGCACCGTAGTCTGGGCATTAATTTGTTTAGTGCCTTATTGTACTTGCCATTTGTTGAGTGCTGTGTACAAGCCACTGAACTAGTTTGCCTATATTATAACTTTCATTCTTCACAACCCAATGGGGTGGGGTCTGTTAACCCATTTTACAGATGATGAAACTGAGTCTTGGAACCACCAGGGAACTCAACCATAATAACGCTGCTAGTAAGGGACAGAGCTAGGATTTTATCTAAAGCTGACTCCAGGCAGCTCCTAGTATTGAGCTGGTAAACTGTTGTTGCCTAAACCGAGGCACTGTCCTGGAGTCAGTAAGATGAAATGGACAGTTCCTGACTTCAGGCTGTTTCCAATCTAGAGGAGGAGACAGATTTATCAAGAGATAATTGTCAAATAATATGAAGTACAATGATGGGGCTACACATAGGTGAATGTAGAATTTTGCAGACACTGACCAGTGCACGTGGAGGTCAAAATTTTCTTCTTCTTTTTTTTTAAATCCTATTTTGCTACTTAATTTCTGAATCCTTCCATGTCTCTCCAGAGTTGTATTAGGACTTGAGCCTGTGATTACTTGCTGATCCCCAGGGCTTGGAATAGCTCCTGGATCTGGTTTCACTGTCATTGTCATAAATGTTGTCTGATAGAGACTTAGTGCAGGATTCTGCAGTGTTTCCTCATTCTATTCCCAAGCACATCCAGCTGGGAGAATCCCATCAGCTTCATGGTGTCGTAGTTAAATTAATGGATCTCAATTTTTTTCACTATTTCCCTGTGCATTTTTTCCATCTCACCAAAAAGAAGCACATAAATATTTTTCTTTTGCTGGAAGAAGGATCTTTATCCAAGAAGAAAGTAATAGGAAGAGGTAGAGGAAAAAGCAGGGAAGGTGACCAGCCGTAGGACCTTTTATACATGCCCTGTAGTCATCGTTGATAGTCGGGTGCGGAGAGAAGCAGTGAGCAAGGGAACAGACCCGTTTGCCGTGGGACCCATCCTGGTGCTTTTATGTAAAGCATTCATAGCAGACCCTGTCACCCAGTGAGCATTTCATCCATGTTAACCGTTATTCCGGTTGTCACCACCACCATAGCCACTGTGAGCGCAGCGGCCACTGTCCTCATGGCTCCTGGTCCCTCGTGCCCGCGGTTTCCAGCTTCAGCTGGCTTTGCCAGCCTTGAGATGCGAGGACGTTTCACCGACCCACAGTCTATTGAGTCCTGTGGAATGTGGCCCCGTGTTTGTATTGGGGCCTCTGTCTTCAGAGACCTGTGGATTTATGACTGCTTTTTATTTTTGTGAAAGCAGGGGGTCTTGTGATACATTTACATATTTAGAGAATCACTACCATGAATTTCTTTCTTGTTTAATACACTTTTTCAGAAAACTAAGAGTGAGGGCCTCAGCATCTTCTTGTAGCGTAGGTTGGAAGATGGTGTTATGTGACCTTTCACGTGCACACACCCAACATCCGTATGACAGCTTCTTGGCCATTAACCTGATGGAAATGTAAAAGAACTTCCTATTTATTGACAACACATTAAACCTTTAATCTTGCTAATTATCTATCCAATTTGACAAATCATGTGCAGTATATTTTAGGAAAAAGTCTGGCCTTTCTATCTTCGCAACCAGAGGGGTAAGTTTATACTGTACAGGATCATTTAAACCAAATACTAATAATTGATGGAGCATAAGTTAAAACTTATAGTCTTAGTAATAACTTCATAATGTATGTATATGTATGTCAGACTGTCACCTTAAGATGTATAGTTTTGACTTGTCAGTTATACCTCCATAAAGCTGGGCTGGGGGGGAGTCATAATTTTAAAAGGAGATCATGAGAATAGAGACCAGAAACCAATACAACTGTGAAGGGAGGGATTGCCACAGGGAGAAAGAACATGTCAATCAAGCAGTGGCGGGTAGGTCGGTGGGTTTTTCCCGGGTGTGGGTATTGGGAGGTACCAGTTACAGGACAGCAGTAGGGGTGCTTTTGGCTTCAACCAAGGAAGGCCCAACTGAAATGGCTTAAATGCGAGGCACAAGAGCAGGAAGCCCTGGATGATGCTCTGGATCCTTGAGTGCTTTCCCCTCAGGCTTGAACGATGGTGGCAGGAGCGCTAACCGTCACCTCACACAACGGGGCCCAGAGGCAGAAGAAGAAACACCCTTGTTTCCTTTTTAAGTGTGAAGAAGTTTTCCAGAAGTCCTCCGCAGACTTTTGTCACACCTCCTCTTCGAGGGAGTTGGAATGGTCTGTGAACTTAGCCTGCTGTACTTATCCTGAGCTCTTAGAATAAGGCTTAACCGTGCCAGATGTGGACAAGCAGACTCTACAGGCAGCACCATCTCTTACTGCGGCAGCCGTTGTTATGAATAGACAGTCACCTATGAAATGCGATGATGGGGCTGCTGGAAAAGCTCTTCCAGCCTTAAATTTTTACCCTCTGCTGCCTGTTGTTGGAAATCACCCCTTAGAGTTTGCTTCCTTCAATTTAATGCTTTGATTCCCTAGTCAAACGTAAAGTACTCCTTTTGCATGCACCTGGCTGTGCCTATTTTCATAGGACAGCTGGATGGGATGTGTGGACAGGATGTGGCTCTGGGATATTTTTTTCTCTGTTTGAAATTGAGTATAGAAATCAGGGTCACCAGGGCACATCCACCTGACTTAACTACATTGGCCAAAGGGAAGAAGGCTGGAAGGCTAACAACCTCAAGGTGACTCAGCCTGGGAATGAGACCCTCAGAGCTATCAAAGGAGGAATAGCAAACGTTGATCAGAGCCCATTCAAGCGAAAAATTTAAGGCTTTTATTAATATTCTGGGGATCGAATAAAATGAAAATAATTTACCTTACTAAGTTATTAGTCAAGAAAGGTAAGTATGGTTGTTCTGTATCTCTAATTTGCCTCATCCTGTACGAAAGGAAAAGCATAACTCTTCACTATTTCAACTAGGAGTGTGCTCTGCTCCTTTACTCAAAGGATGAGAGGAGCATTTGGGTTCATCTGAAACTTAAAGTCAGTGTGTGTTTAGACAGAAAAATGAGAGTTACTTTGTGATTACATTATCACACAGCTTTTCAAACTGCATTTCAGTTGGCGTTTCATACGTATAATCTTGTGGTCTTGAAAATGAAGAATGGTTAACGTAGGCAGTGATTTATATGGTGGATAGCTTAATTATTCTGTCACTTGGCCGAGTAATGTATCACCTGTTTTCTTTCCATTTGAGGGAAGACTTTATTTTCTCAAGGGCCTCCCTGTGAGATTTATAAATTACAATTATAGACTGTAATTCACGACCAAGGACAGTGGATTATAAATAGATGACCCTTGTGGAGCCCATTCGGCAGAGTTTGAACTCCCACTTCATTGCTGGTTGGGAACCGAGTAGCTATTGTATATTTATCTTTATTCATTTTTAAAATGATGAAATCTTCTAAATATACAAACATACATTTCCTGATTTGATTTGCTAATAACGTAGAACAGTGCACCCTCCACCCAGCAAATTTGCTGGGATTTACCACAGATTCTTATAAAGAAGAAAAGCATTCGAAATGCAGTTGACACACCTGTGCCTCCCTGATGGACACCCCCTTTCTCTTTCCTCCCCAGAGGTGACCACTGCCTTCAGTTTGATGTTTACCACCCTCATGTTATTACTGCATTTGCATATATCCAAAAACAATTTGTAGGATTGCTTCAAAATGTAATACATTAAACGGCCACGGTAGCACAAAAAAAAATGAAATTCACTTTGCTGTGAATTTCACCTGAAACTAACACAACATTGTAAATCAACTGTGCTCCAATATAAAATTAAAAATTAAATTTAAAATTAATTTAAAAATTTAGAGAGATTTAATGAGGAATTTGATGAGCATATTCTAAAATTTATGTGGAAATGCAGAGAGCCAGAAATAGCTAAACAACCAAGTTGAAGGATTTGCTCACTTTGATGTCAAGTCTTTTTTAAAAAGCTACAGTAATTGTGAGAGTGTGGAGCTGATGCAAGATGGACGCAGAGGCCGGAGAAGGCGGGAGCCCAGCAACACACCTCTGTATTATTTCTGGGCTCATGGCACGGCCTGCACTACAGAACGGGCAGGAGGAGGAGGCTTGTGTGCAAACGAAGCAGAGATAATTGAGTATGCATATGGAAAAAATGAAACTTGACCCCAGACTCCTAATTATTCAACAGTGAATTCCAGGGGGTTTGCAGATCTAAGTGGAAAAGGCAATTTATTAGCTACTGACTTTGAAAAAGTCATCTTACCATGAATGATTCTTTGATTCTTATTGGAGTAAATTGAACTGGGGCGATTGAACTAAATGAACTACGGTAATATAAAATTAAACCCAATTAAATGTCTGAGCTTGAGAGTTTTGGAATAAGTATTTATTTAAAGTGGTTGCTGTAGGTTTTTTGTAAAGCCTTTTATCAAATTAGGGATGTTTCCTTCTGTTTCTAGTTTGCTAAGTTTTTATCATAAATGACTCTTAAAATTTATCAAACACTTTCGTATATTTTGAGGTGATCTCATGATTTTTTGGCTTTGTTCTGTTGATGTAGTGACATATAGTGATTGCTTTTTGGATGTTAAAACAATCATCTGTTCCTGAAATAAACAAAACTTGGTTGGGATATATTATCTTTTTTATACATTTCTGGATTTGATTTGTAAAGATTTGTTTAGGATTTAAAAATCTGTGTTCAGGGGTGAGATAGGCCTGGAATTTTCTCTTTCTTATGTCCTTTTCAGGTTTTGATGCTAAGATTTGTAATATCCTCATAAAACTAACTTGGAAGTATTTTTCTGTTCTCTGGATTTTGAAGATCGATGTTATTTCTTTCTTAAGTGTTTGATCATATTTACCAGTGAAGTTGTCTGGGCCTGGAGTTTTCTTTGTGGGAAATTTGAAACCACAGATTAAATTTCTTAGTCGCTATTAGGCTATTCAGATTGTTTTATTTTGTGTCACTTTGTTAAATTGTATTTTTTTCTAGGAACTTGTCCATTTCATCTAACTTTCAAATGTGTTGGCATAAAATTGTCTGTAATATTCTCTTATTATCCTGACATTCAAAAAAAATCTTTAAAAATTATCAGTAGTTGAGCACAGAAATGAAACAAGAAGGTGGAGAAGAAAAGGAACTAATTACAGATCTTAGAAGTGAAAAGTAATAGTTATTACAAAAATACTCAGAGAAAATTATGGAACTGGTAGAAACTACTGTGAAATTCACCAGCACAGGAGGACAAAGAAATCAAAAATGTCCAAGAATAGTTAAGATATATGGCTAACATTTTATCAAATTTACTAACATTTTATCAAATGTTAGTAAACATTTACTAACATTTTATCAAATTTTGTGTTCACCTTTTTTATTTTTTCCATACAGAGCCTCATCTTAGAGTTTATTTTTCTTTTTAATGACATATATTCTTTGACTATTTTCCCTGTGAGCCATTACAAGTGGTAAATTCTTGTGGTCTCTGCATATGTGAAAATGTCTTCACGTTGCCTCATTCTTGGGTGATAATGTCAGGGAGTCTAAAATTCCAGAAGGGCAGTCATTCTCCTGTAGGGCTTTGAAGACATTCCTTCTGGCCTTCGTTCTTGAGAAGTCTCATGTGAACCAAAGTGTTACTTCTCTGTAGATAATAATGCCTTTTCTCTTGGCTAGCGTTTAAGGCTTTCTCTTTACATGTGATGTTCTCCCATTTTACAAGGATGTGTCTCTCTTTTCTTTTTTAAGTACATCTTTTAATAATCCCCCCATTCATAGGAAGTTTTCCTTTTTTAAAAAAATATTGATTGATTGATTGATTTTTGGCTGCTTCGGGTCTTAGTTGCAGCACGTGGGATCTTCACTGCAGCATGCAGGATCCTCCGCTGTGGTGTCTGGGCTCCTCTTTGCAGTGCGCAGGCTTCTCTCTATTTGTGGCACGCAGGCTCAGTAGTTGCGGTGCGTGGGCTCTGTAGTTGTGGTGCGTGGGCTCCAGAGCATGTGGGCTCTGTAGTTGCGGCACGTGGGCTCTCTAGTTGTGGCCCATGTGCTCAGTAGTTGCAGCTCGCGGGCTTAGTTGCCCCGCGGCATATGGGATCTAGTTCCCTGACGAGGGATCGAACCCGTGTCCCCTGCATTGGAAGGAGGATTCTTAACCACTGGACCACCGCGGAAGTCCCACGAGGAAGCGACTTGGCGTGGATTTATCTTCATTTATCCCCCTTGGTGCCCAAAGGTACCTTCCACTCCAGGAGAGTCTGCGTTGTTATTGAGGAGTGGTTCCCCTCTATCCCCTCCCTCCCCCTTTTCTGGGTCTCCTGAAAAACTTCTTAGTTATCAGCCATATATCTTAACTATTCTTGGACATTTTTGATTTCTTTGTCCTCCTGTGCTGGTGAATTTCACAGTAGTTTCTACCAGTTCCATAATTTTCTCCGAGTCTTTTTGAACTTAATAACTATTACTTTTCACTTCTAAGATCTGTAATTAGTTCCTTTTCTTCTCCACCTTCTTGTTTCATTTCTGTCTGGTTTTGTTTCCTAATTCCTTGCTTTTTAAAATGGTTGTTACTACATTTAACTTTCTGAATATCTTCACTATGGTTATTTCAAAATCTTTAGCTATTTTATGTTGTTAATTTTATCTAAAGCGAGTTCGTATTATGGTTGTTGATTTAGTTAGTTGTGTTTCTGTATGTTATAGTCTTTCAGTGTTTCACAAGTCTGGCTTTGCAAGCTCATCTTGAATACATCTTCTTTTTTTTTTTTTTTTTTTTTTTGCGGTACGCGGGCCCCTCACTGTTGTGGCCTCTCCCGTTGCGGAGCACAGGCTCCGGACGCGCAGGCGCAGCGGCCATGGCTCACAGGCCCAGCCGCTCCGCGGCATGTGGGATCTTCCCGGACCGGGGCACGAACCCGTGTCCCCTGCATCGGCAGGCGGACTCTCAACCACTGCGCCGCCAGGGAAGCCCCATCTTCATTTTTTTCCCCGTTTTTAAAAATCATGAACACTCTGCTCATCGTGCAGCCATGACCACCATCCATCTCCAGAACTTTTTCATCATCCCAGACTGAAACTCTGCACCCACTAAATAATTGCTCCCCAGCCCCCTACCCCACAGGCCCTGGAACCCACCACCTCATTTTCTTTCTCTCTGAATTGACCGCTGTGGGGACCTCATCTACTTGCGTCTTTTTGTGACACATTTTGTTTGTCCAGAGTCATCTGTTGGCGGACACTTGAGTTGCTCCCACCTTTTGGCTATTGTGAAATGATGCTGCTGTGAACATAGGGATTCAGATGTCTCTTCAAGACCCTGCTTCCAATTCTTTGGGGAATTCTTTTCCCCAGAAGTGGCATTGCTGGATCATATAGTAATTCTGTTTTTAACTCTTCTGATGAACCGTCATACTGCTTCCCACCATAGCTACACCATGTTTACATTCCCACCAACAGAGCACAAGGGTTCCAATTTCTGTGCATCCTTGCCAAAAGTTATTATTTTCTCTCTTTTTTAATATGGTAGTCATCCTAGTGGGTGTGAAGTTGTATCTATCTCATTGTGGTTTTGATTTGCATTTCCCTAATGATTTGTGATGTTGAACATTTTTTCATGTGCTTATTGACCATTTGTGTATCATCTTTGGAGAAATGTCTATTCAAGTCTTTTGCTCATTTTTTAATCAGGCCGTTTGGTTTTTGTTGTTCTTGTTTTTATATATTCTAAAAAGTAAATCAGGGCTTCCCTGGTGGTGCAGTGGTTGAGAGTCCGCCTGCTGATGCAGGGGACACGGGTTCGTGCCCCGGTCCAGGAAGATCCCACATGCCACGGAGCGGCTGGGCCCGTGAGCCATGGCCGCTGAGGCTGCGCGTCCGGAGCCTGTGCTCTGCAGCGGGAGAGGCCACAACAGTGAGAGGCCCGTGTACCGCAAAAAAAAAAAAAAAAAAAGGAAATAATTTGCAGATTTGGCCATTATCATGCTAGCAACAAATTACTGGCATTACAGATCCAGTTGTCAAGGATCATGGTTGAAAACTATATAACACATTGGCCATTACTGGCTACAAGGTCACTG
Source organism: Physeter macrocephalus (assembly GCF_002837175.3). Taxonomy (NCBI): domain Eukaryota; kingdom Metazoa; phylum Chordata; class Mammalia; order Artiodactyla; family Physeteridae; genus Physeter; species Physeter macrocephalus. The sequence continues at coordinate 104,862,842 of NC_041231.1, read as the reverse complement.
GTCTTATTTGCATATGGTTTTCTTGGTCCATTCTTTGTTCTCTCTGTTATTTTTCTAGATACATCTATGTTTTGAGCATAGCCTGTGCTCTCACTTTAGGTCTTATATGTTAAGGTTCCTAAGGTTCAGATAGTAGATGGAAGAAGCAGTTGATTCTAGCAGCCTTTGCAAACTATGCATATAATTTAGACAGATTGGTCATATCAGTACCCAGCATCATTTTTGAGTGGGCGTTGGGAAAGGATTGATCTGGGATTCAGAAGCCTTGGGCCTTAGACCTATCAGGTAGTCACTAGCTCTTTTTGCCTTGGACCACTCTCCTGAGCGCCGGGTCACTAAGTCTCTGCACTGGTGACATAAGTCCTCTCGGTCACTCTCGAGATTGGTCCACAGTCCGTGATGCATGAAAGTGAATGGGATTTCCTTATCTCCTCTGCCCACTTCAGACAGCACTGCCACTCCCAGCATTCGTTTAGACTTAATTTTGCCAGTGGAAAAAAACTTGTTCGTGGAAGACATTATGACTGTTCCTGGGCCCTTATCCCTCAGAGAAGTGCTGCCAGGTGGTTGAAATACCTCAAAACTGACTTTGGATTCTAAGATCAAGAAGAGCAAAAAGAAGATGGTAGTACAGCATTAGGGAAGGAGAACCAAATCTTTGTCTGTTAAAATCATTTCCTCTGGAAATGACTTAAGTATTAAGTAGCGCATTGTGGCCACCCTTCCTCCTTGCTCCTTGCTACAGGTATAGAAGGAGAGTGGTTTTCCAACCCTGTGGTGACACAGCTGGCCATCGGTAAAGGCTGTGGCTCTTGCAGAGCCTCTCTTGGCTGATGCGTGTTTGTGCTGATGTCAGCCTTTCTCTCTGCCTTTCCCTCTGCTTCCATCTTGCGTCTGTCTCTATCCTTCCATCTCTCTGTCTCTGTGTCTCTAGCTGTCTTCTTCTTTGTGACATTTTCTCTCTCTCTGTCACTCTTTTCATATGTGGTTCTGATCCAAGTCAGGTTGTCAGCATAGCGGGGGGAAATGATCCCTCCCAGGCTGCATGAAATCCACAAAGGGAGTTGTTGCCCTGCTGTTCATTGAGACCCTAGCTGATGTGAATGAAATGTGACAGGATTTTCCCAAACACGAGGACCTTATCAATTATTCACTCCAAACCCTTTTGAGCCTCTGCCCTCGTGCCAGGCACCGTGCCTGGCGCTGGGGATGCAGAGCGCGCAGCTGCCGCCCTCGGGCAGCGCATGTGCTGGTGGAGGGACAGGGACACGGTGAAGCGCTCTGATGGGGGTGAGCCTGGGCCGGGTGGAGGCCTGGAGGCACACCCCAGCTCGTCGGTGCTCCCCTCTGAGACAGAGGGGACACGTGGGCGAGGGCGCGCTGAGGATGTGAAGGCTGGGGGTTGAATTTTCTCTCAAAGGCAGTTAGCGAGATACCGAAGGTCATCATCATCAGCTTTCCATCTTAGATTACCCCAGTTCTGAAAATATGAAGGACGGCTGGGGACCACAGGCCAGGAGTCCGCTCCAGGCCTTGCCTGGGACTGGAAAGAAACGATGGGAGACCGAAGAGGGCGGCAGTGGAGAGACGAGATGGTCGGGTTTGGGCTCGGGACATTTTAGGAGACGGAACTGAAGGGCCCTGGGGCCTGAGAGCAGGGGTGCAGTGACCATATGGTTTGTCATCTCAGCTGAGATCCGCTCCCTTTGAGGGTTGAAGGGATCTGTTCATCACTGCGCTCCAGCTATACAAGCACATTCGTGCTGACCTGGGCCACCTGGGTGTTTACACGCCTTAGGTCGAGATAAGCGAGAAGGAGAGCGATCCCAGGTTTCCGGCTCTGGGGCTGGGTGTATGGGAAACGGGAGGAGGAGAAGTTACCTGTGTAACCTTTTACCTGCATCTGAGCTCATGATCCGTGGATGTCGCCTTTGCAAGCTCTGCCCTTTGTCCGTGTCGCCTTTGCCACTGCCTGTTTGGCTTTAATCGGTAGAGCCAGGGCCTCGGTGGAGGGTGTGGCGGCAGGCGATGCTGGGTCCAGGTGGCCTCTCAGGCCCAGGCGGAAATGAGAAACTGGAGCGGGGCTGTTTATTGTGCAGGACGAGTCAGGGCCGAGCTCCGACGGGGGTGGATGGCCCAGGGCAGGGCGAGGCGGGGTGGGCGTGTGGCTTCCGGGCGAGACGCGGCTGGTGAGGAGCCCGGCGCCGGCGAATTGCTAGAACGAAGACGGCGTGTAAGGGCCAACAGGTCAGGTCCGGGTGAAGCTTCCTCCAGACCAGAGGCGCGCATTAACGAGGGGGCGGGGGAGGGAGAGGGACCACAGGGCCAGCCGCATAGGCCTTCCTCACGTCCGCTCAGCGGGGGGCACTGCTGATGTCGTGCGGAAGATGCTTCAGGCTCTTGGACCTCTCGCTGGAGGACGGTGACATATAAATGCAGACCATCCATGAAGGCTAACATCACATTACTACAAAAGAGAGAGAGAGAGAGAGAGAGGAAATAACGGTTGTGAAAAGGCACATCACATTACTACACAAAAGAGAGAGAGAGAGAGAGAGGAAATAACGGTTGTTGGAGGGTTTTGGAGATCTCTTCTTCCCAAACATTTCTGTATCTTAAGCAGAAAATATTGTTTTCTTGACCAAGACGGAGTAGTGGAAGGAAAAAAAAATTAAAATCCAATATTCTATAAATGCTATCCATATTTGGAAGATCTTCCTAAAGTGTTTATTTTGTTGAAAATGCGAGGAAGTGAGAAGAGAAGAAGATGTTGCAGGTGGGCTTTTGCACTATTTGTTCAAAGCTTAAACAATCCTGACTACTGCGGTGTGCCCTCTGCGTCCTGGGGGAATGATGAAAACCGTAATGCCTCCTCTTTTCACTCTTGTGGACTTCAGTTTGCACCTTTAGCATTGTATTACCATAACTTTTGCATCTTCTAGAGGTAATTCAGGTGCCCTCTTCCCAGATACTGCAGATTTCTAGTTTTATAGGGTTTTTCCTTTTCACTCAGTTTCCCAATTATCACCTTGTTAGCTGCACACCTGCTTCACAGAAAATTGCGCTGTGCCATTTAACCTTTTAAAAGGAAAAAAGAGAGAATGGAAAACACACCTCGTTAATCGGTTGATTCAGCCTCAAAGAAAGCGATGTCTCTGGGTGTGGAGCCTCAATGCGATTGCGAAGAGAGCGCCTGATTATTTAGCAATTCCAGACCTAGAACAAGCAAGATGATTGACAGGCCCCTGCAATCAGGCAGAGCGTCTGCACTGGCCCTGCCGCTGTGCATTTCCAGCTGCACACCAGAGAGCACGCCAGTTTCTACACGCTTCTTTGTGAAAGAGGCACCTCCGTTACCGTGCCACTCTGAAATAATTCGCATGTATCCTCTCATCCTATGATTAGCTTTATTTCCTAGTATAGAAGAATCAAACAGATTCACTGGCTGTTTCATTTTCAGATTTCTCATGAAGATGTAACTTGACACTTAAATGGTTATTCATTTATTATACTTAGGTTCACACAGCCACATCTATCAAAGGGAAATATGCAGGCATTGGTACGTAAATTGAACTTGGGCACCCAACAAATGAGGTGGAGCCCCAAGCATGATTTACTGACTAATCAGTTTATTGTAATCAGAGGAGGGGGCTGTAGGAGTGGGTGGCACCCTGTGTGATGGGCCAGCAGCCATAGCGACACAGGTCCGTGTAGTTTTGGCCTGACTTAATCATGCCTCCTTTGTGACATAGGGGCATAATACCTTCATTTCAAAATGACTTAGATGCTTACCGAGCTATTAAATAATAATAGATCATTTAATGGGAAAGATTGCCAGGTCCTATAGAAACGGAGGTCTCGCAGAAGCACTTGGAGAACCGTGGCTGTCACGGCAGCAGCCGGTGGACAGGAGGCTCCGCGAGGCTGTGGTCTGGATGCCCTGAGCCCGGCATTTTCAGAGATGACCGTAAGTCACAAGCCCTCAGGCTCCCACGCCCGAATACGCCTACCAACAGCAGGGCTGAGCGGAGTGGCCCTCCTCAGACGTGCGCTCTCTTGTCGGGATTCTGGGCTTGTGCCACAGCCAAGCCCGCTCCAGCCTTTGACAAATGACCCCATTTTATCACTGGGAAAGCCAAGGCCATCGGCGCGAATCCCTCATCTGCCCTCTTCTCCACCTCTGATTCTCCTCAGCGTCCTTCCATCCATCCCAGACCTCCCCAGTCGGGACCTGTGGGGACGGGACCAGGAATCTCTTCCTCCTGTGCGCTCCTGGTGATTCTCACGTGCCTCGCCCTGGAGACCGTCTAGCCGGCGCTGTCGTCAAAGCCGCCTAAGTGGTCCCCAACTCTGCTTCTGCCGTTCCCAGCCGTCATGCCCGTATCACGATGTTACTGTCTGGCTTTCATGACTCCAGTGGCTCCCCGCTGCTTCCAGAATGGACCGTGAGCTCCGTAGCATGGTGTCCAGCTTTCTGTTCACGAACCGTCCCTTCCTGTCCTGTCTGCCGCCCCTGCCTCTCTCATGCCCTCTTATTTAAGTCACACAGGACTTCTGTTCTCTGAAGTCACTTATTTATTGGTTCATTGATTGCACACCCCTTGTCGAGTCTGTTGGGACCCAGACTCTGCACTCGGCATTGAGCTTGTGCCCAAGATGGGGTGCCCGTCCTCACTGGGGTTCCAGCCGTGCCTCTGCTCCGCTGCTCCTCCTAGGAAGGCTCTGCCCCCCCATTTCTCTCGCTGGAAACAGCGGCCAGATGTTACTGAGCTCTTACCAGGGGCCCCACAGTGGCCTCGGCCGGCCCTCCTGTCTCGTGCGCTCGCGCGCGTGTGTGATCTTACGTGATCGCAGCCTCGCGGCATAGGTGCTCTTCTCCGATAGCCCTGTTGCCGCGGAGGCGTGGAAGTTGAGTCTCGGAGCCGGTCCGGGGGCGCTGCGCCTTCAGAGCCCCGCCCTGCTGAGCCCGGGGCCTGTGCTGGCGGTTCCTCGCCACACCTGCTCCGTCCTCCTACCCCACACCCTCCCTGCCCTCCTGCACCGTAGTGTTTCCGCCAAACACTGTGTATTCAGCAAGCACTGAACAGAACTTGAGTGCCTTCTCCACACGGGGCTGAACCAGGGCCCTTTCCAGCCTGTCCCGTGGAGGCCCTGTTTTCTCTCTGCCTCTGGGCCTGGGAGGCCCTTCCGTGCAGCTTTGCCCCCTCTCCTCTCGGCCGCCCAGGGCTGGCTCTCTCTGTGACACTGTGCGGTGTGGGGTCTCTGCGGCCTTCAGGGACGTCTGGTGGCTGACATAAGGGAAGCAGAACGTTTTTGGCTGAACTGTCCTCTCTGTCATCTGTGACTACAGGTATTTGCTGACTAAAATCAGGGTGAAATAGGAGAAATGGTCAGCCTGCTACAGAGTGAAGGCTGACAGACTTTTTCCGGGGACCCCTCCACAGCAGCATTTGTATTTGAACAGGGAACATACCAGGTGCATGTGCGAAACCACCCACCAAAAGCACGGAAATAAGAAAAGCGTGGCACTAAGTAGACATCGAGAAGGACACTTGTTTACAGTGTGATCAGAAATACGAAGGCAGCGGGCTGCTGTATTCAACCCCAGCTGAGAATGTGAGCATCGGGCGGCTCAGGTGTTTCTGCGCTTTGCTCACGTCTGCGAATGCCCGTGAGGGGATATGGGGACGCGCGTGCATGTGTAGCTGACTCGCTTTGTTGTAGAGCAGCAACTAACTCACCACTCATTGGAAGGCGATTATACTCCAATCAAGATGGTAAAAAAAAAAAGAAAGAAAACGCCCAAGTATTGATTTTGGGGTACAAATCCATGTTAGGGAGTAGGCAGATTGGCAGGTATGGAATCTGTGAATAATGAGGATCGAATAGGTACAGATTGTATCTTTTATGAGATACGTAATGAGGATTGAGTACATACATAGTGTTTATGTAGGGATGTGGATATGTATGTATATATACCCCCTCCAAACGTTTGAGATCGAGTAGCACACATATGCCCTTCCCCCCTACATGCGTTAACCAGGTGTTGTCTAAGAAGAGCTTTTTCTTACATTAGCCACAAAACAGTTAATAACGTCAGGAAATGTCACGTTGAGTCAACATCTAAGCCGTAGCCCATTTTCAAGTTTTGTCAGCCTTCCCAGTAACTTCCTGTATTGCTGTTTTCTTCTGGGTGCAAGGTCCAGTATGATTTCACATGCTGTGTTTCGTTGTTTCATCTCTTTGGTTTCCCTTAATCCGGAACAATTTCTCAGCCTTTGTTTGTGTTTCTTGACCTGGACATTCTTTGAAAAGTACACGGGAGTCGTATCACAGCATGGGCTTCCATTTGAACTGTCCAGAGTGTCCTCAGGATTAGATTCAGATTGCGCATTTTTCACGGGAAGACCGCAGAAGTGATGCTCTGTCCTTTCCAGTGTTTTGCATTGTATCAGGAGGACCATGTCAGTTTGTGCCCATATGAGTGGTGACGGCTTTGAGCACTAGGTTAAGGTAATGCCTGCCGTATTTCTCTACCAGAAGGTTACTTTTTCCCTTTGTAAGTAACAGGTAATTTATTTACAGGGTGGCTCTCTGAAGCTCTTGTGTCTCATCAAAATTTTACTCACAGATTTTAGTGTCCAATAGTGAAAGCTGGTGTTTGAATTGACATTCTTCTACCAGGAAGAGCTTTCCCTTCTCCCTCACTTGTTTATTTATATATTTATTCATTCAGTTATACGCATAAGAAGGACTTACGGCTTATTTTAGGCAATGAGTTGTATTCCATTATTATCATTTTTTTTTTACTGTGAATCTCTTGTTTCCCCAGATTTGGCTAGTGAGAGACCCTGCGAGCTGCCCCCTAGGCCCTTTTGATGTGTCTCTCTGGTTCTTAGACAACTTTCGTATTACCTGGGCTGATTGGAAGTGTTCTATATCTTGATAGCTGGGTTCCAAGCATGTATACATGTATCAAAGCCCATGGAAATGTACATTTATGATTTGTGCATTTCACGTGTGTAAATTTTACACAAAAATCGACTAAAAAATGTTGAACTCTAGTCACCAGGGTCTTTTTTTTTAAACAATGGTACGGGTGAGCAATTCTGAGACTATCTTCTATTTATTCTAGCTTGAGCAAAAGAGTAGGTAATACTGAGGATTATGGGAGTGAGGTTTCTCACTATTGAAGAAAAGTTACAGATATGAGAAAAGGAGGGGCAAGAATGAACCCTGGTTGCTAGATTGGAATTAGAGGAATTTACATAAATTCATGGTTTTTTAGATAGAAAATATAAATGTGTTTGTGTTTATGAGTGTGTGTGTTTCCCCTACCTCAGCTCTGCCCACTTTGAGGGCCTGGAAACAATGATAGGACAGTGTCAGTGAGCACACCTGGTGCCCAGGTCTTGGTTTCTAAATACCATTTTCCACTGAGAGGAAGCAGGGCTTCTCATAGAAAAGAATGAACCCACGGCCAGAGCAGGAAAACTATAAGATGAGCCTGGTGGAATATGTTGTTGAACTTGATGTGATTCTGTCATATTTTTCTTCCTCTTCACAATCATTTCTGAAGGACAGAGTTACATTCACTTTTTCCGTTAAACCGCTTACTAAATCTATAGGGAAGTAAGAGAGTGTAGCCTTTGCGAGCGCATAGGCCCAGAGAGCAGGATGTACTAATATGTAGCCGTACTTCAGAAGAAAACAGTAGATTGTCATTGTATGTGTTGTAGTATCCTCTTGCAGCCTTCCCTGAAATCTGGTAACACTTCCCCTCAATTAGTCGAGAATAAATTATGGGTGGTCCTCTGCTGGCTGCCCGGCACCCTCTTCCTCAGCACGTTTGGTGCTGGTGTCCAAGAGCTAGCTCCCGGCCAGGGCCCCAGCACCCTGCTCCCAACCCCTCTGGCAGCTCTGGCAATGGATGGCCTGTTCCCGCTGGACGGGGTCCATCACCCGGGGAGGGCGCTCTGGACTCTGGAGGGATTGTCCTCAAACAACTGCCTCTGCAGCCTCCCCGTCCTCCCACCCCCCACACCCCGTTTGCCTTTTGCTCCCTGGACAAATGACCACAAAGAAACCCACATGCAAGGCGGGTGGGGGAGCATTGGACTTCGTTACCTTTTCAGTTAAAAGAGAGATGCAAAGATAAACAACATGCTGGTAAGACAGGACCTCCAGAGCCAGACTGCCTGAATAGGTCCCGCCGCTGCTACTTGCAAGGTACAAGATTTCTCTGGGCTTGTTTTCTCACCTGCAAAATGGGAATAATATTAATTCCTACTTAGAGGGTAGTGTTGTCATGAGGATCAGTCAGTTTAAATATGCATAGTATTCTTAACACAGGGCCTGACATATCGTAAGCGTTAAGTAGGTCTTGACTATTATATCAGTAAATGTTAGTGTCTTAAATAACGTATTTAAGTGAAAATATTAAGTGCTGTGTATAAACTCTTCTCCTCTTGCCATGTTAGGCCTTACTGTATCTGGGTAAGAGTAAATGTACCAAAATTTTATTTGGGATAGCTCTTACTTTTTATTAGAATGGCTTTGCCCACAGAAAGGAAAAATAATGCCGTTTTAATGCCTTTTCTCTGAGTTCAGCAGAGGAATCAAGTTGTTTTTCCCCCAAGGCGGTGTCTTTCTTCTACCCATTTGAACATTCTCTCCATCCTGTGTGGAGGGCTGGAGATGGTCTGTGAGCAGCACTGTGTGTCTTGTTCGAACATTATTGATTTCTCTACGGTCATTTCTTTTCTGTAAACAGACAAGTAATCACCATGGCAACACTGTCACTCACAGATGACACAAATAAGACATATATATACCTGCAAATCTGTTTAAAAATAAAATAGCATTTAAAAAAAATACTACCTTCCCGTTGGGGATCCAGTCCTCATCCTATCTTTCTTTGTCTTGTTTCTTTTTTTTCTGCCCTTGATTTTACCTGCTTTTTCTTTGCCATAACTTAGTACCTGTAGGAAGAAAGGGTGGAGTTCTCTTGAAGAAACTGAGGCTCCAGGGTGTTTCTACCACACTGTGGTCCAATTACCAGGAAGGCCGCCACCAGAAACCAAGTCGCCCTGTGCTGCCAGCTTCGCACATCTAAAACCCAGATACCCAAATGGCCAGCAGCATTGTCCACCATGTGGCGCTATAGCCAGATGCTCCTTCTTTCTAAACCCCAGTTTCTTTTTCTGTAAAATGGGCATGATGTCCTTCCGGCTTGCAATGGCAGGAGTAACTTAGACCTTGCATGAGAAGTCACTGAGTGTACAGAGCTGGTACTGGACAGTGCTCTGAGGATGTAAGTTATCACTGTGCTGCTGGAGCCCATCACTCATGCTGTGATAGTTGAGAAAGCCGTTCTTAGGGACAGGACCTCACCCTTTGGGTCGAGGTAGCCCGCTCGCTCCCAAATGGAGTGCTGGTTTCTGTCTCTGTTAAAATTTATAGATACATTACGTTATCTGCCAAGATGTGCAATTAGTGGAGAACATAGTTTGCCAAAACGCACCTTTGTTTAGTATAAAGGATAAACGGAACCGTTGGGAAAGTTGTATACTCATGGGTTCTGGAAAGTTATCCCTCAACATGCATCAAATTATTGCGTCAAGTATTTGGAACCGCAGCAGCATGGCAGAGTTGATGGGAAGCCAGAAAAGGACCTGGGTTTGCAGCCTTCAGGCGCTGCTCCATTCAGAAGGATGGAGAAGAGAGGCCGCTGCCATGACTGGATCTGCAGCATCAGTTATGCACCATCCATTTATGGAGAGTCTGGTTCGTGCCCAGCGCTGAGATGGCTCCTGCCTCAGGGGCGCCGGCATCGCTGGGGAGAGAAGCGCTTTCCAGAACACGTGCGTACTCTCTTGACTGTGAATGCAAAAGAAGTTAAAACAAAAAAACCCAACAAAACAAGAGGAAGGGAGGGAGGCTATAGTGGGCCGAAAAGCGGAAAGCCTTTATACGGGCTATGTTTTGCTTTTTATTTAAAAAACAGTCATGTGTCTTTCCTGCCAGCACTGCTGCTGGAGTGGCAGCCAGCGTTGTGGTTGAAGCGTGTCCCCAGGGCATCACGGAGGCCTGGCACAGGTGGGCTCCCAGCCAGGTGCGCAAGGTGTTGGGCTCTGCGCTCTGGACCCTCCTCCAGCTGACAGCTGCTTTGGGAAAACTGAGGCTGCATTAACAGCAGTTAATGCCGAGAGGGAGGGCGGAGGGGGCAGGCAGGCTTAGGTGTCCTGCTGGGCACACCGGGGCTGGGAGGTGTCCTGGCTGGAGCCGGGCTCTCATTTCCCAGGACGCTTCACCGTGACCACAGGAAGGTGCCGCCCGGATTTGCTCCTGTAAGTCAGCATCAGGACCAGATGTGACTGTCATGACTACAATGTACGAATGTACATTAGTACCTTAGGCACTGATGTGCCCACAGTGACAATGCTAAGTCCTTTCCATAAGTTTTCTGTCGTCTTTATGATAACACCATAAAGAAGGTACTGAGAATATCCCCATTTTATAGATGGGGAGACTGAGAATTGTCCTAAGTTATACAGCTGTCAGGTTGAACGTTATGAGGTTGCCTTGGGGGGAGGCGGTTAGGACAGTCATAGCAATTTCTTGTGTTCAGTCTGATCACCTGTGGCAGGGCCTTGGCCACCAGACAGCTCCGAGCTCGTGCATGTGGACGAATGTAAAACTCCACGACGAGGCAAACTTTTAATCAGACTCCATCCATTGAAAAAAAATGACCTTCACCGAAGTGAAAAAAATTTTTTCTGCTATCTTTTAGCAAAATAGGACGGTCCTTTATGTTAAAACTTCATGAAATAATGAAGTTTCTGATGTCATTGCTGACACAAGGGCGCTCAACCTTGCAGGTTCTGTGATGTGACGTGTTAGTTCTTTTCTTTTATTATTTTTAATTTATTTTTGGCTGCCTTGGGTCTCCGTTGCCGCGCGCGGGCTTTCTCCAGTCGCGGCGAGCGGGGGCTACTCTTCCTTGCGGTGCGCGGGCGTCTCATTGCGGTGGCTTCTCTTGTTGCGGAGCACGGGCTCTAGGCACGCGGGCTTCAGTAGTTGTGGCTCGCGGGCTCCGTAGTTGTGGCTCGTGGGCTCTAGAGCTCAGGCTCAGTAGTTGTGGTGCACGGGCTTAGTTGCACCGCAGTAGTTGTGGCGCACGGGCTTAGTTGCACCGCGGTGTGTGGGATCTTCCCCGAGCAGGGCTCGAACCCGTGTCCCCTGCGCTGGCAGGCGGATTCTTAACCACTGTGCCACCGGGGAAGCCCTGTTAGTTTATTTTTGCTGGCGTGTGTTTTTTCAAGGCAGGGTAACCAGTGAAGCACACTTAGGGACGTGTGCGGCACGTGAGCGGCGGCTCAGCAAGGCCTAATGGGCTTTAAGAAGTAAATGTGCTGCCCAGTGTGGTGTTTTCCAGCCCTCACACGTTCATCCTTAGACGCTCTAAACAAACATCTCACCAACGAATGAGTGTTCCCCGTGCCTGGTACATACTCCCCATGCTCAGAAAAAGCCACTAAAACCAAAATGGTTCGGCATGCCAAATACATCACTGTTCTGTCTTAGCAGTTAGAATCTGTAAAAGGGATGAAGTTAGAATAAGAAACACTTCTAGCGAGGTTACGTTCCCAGTGAAGTCTCAGACCTCGGGAGAGTCAGTTGGGTCACAGTGTTTACCCAGCGCCCGTGGTGGGTGCCGCTGGATGAGAAGCCTGGGGCAGGCCTTGCCCTAGAAGCATACGTGCTTCTGGGTGCCCTCTGGGTGCCTCAGTTTCACCATTTGTAAAATGTAGGCGGCTCTACTTCTAAGGGATTTCATTTGTATGACAACTTAAACCCTCCCTCTGAAACACGGGTGCCAGTTAAATTATTAATAAATCAGATTGTTCGGTATCAGAAACCAGCTCATTCTCTCCTGTATTGACAAATAGACTTGTTTGTTTGTTTGATTAACAGATCCTTCTGTCATGCTTCCGGGCACTGTGGTAAGCACTTTACATAAAAACGTATTACACAGATATGGTTAATATCCCCATTTTACAGATGAGGAAACCAAGACCCAGAAAGGACACATAATTGGCCCATGGCCACTGGCTCCGGAGCCGGGTCTGAGTGCCGGCATCCTGGTTCCTGCCCTGAAGGAGGGCACACGATGACCCCACAGCCTGGCCTGGCCTTCCCACAGGCAGGTGGCTGTCTCCGCCGGGGACGCCTGTGTTGGATGGGTTCTCTTTTGTGTCCCTAAATGGGAGGCCTTTTCAGGAAATTATTGCTTCTGCCTCAGGGTTCAATAGCTTATTCATCCAATTTGTGGTGGAGTTCAAATGCAGGAAGATGGGTTTTCCGGGAGACCTCTCTATTTCTGCTTTGGAGCAGCGCCAGCTTGGCCTCGCCCCCTCGGCCCCCTTCCCCCTCCCCCTGAGAGTGTAGAGGGGGCCCAGGGGACGGGGGGAGAGAAGCGGTCAGCTCCCTGCTGTCTGGCTGTGGGTGCCACGCCGAATCAGAATTCCGGTTTCTGCTTCCTTTGCGTTCATAAGCCCATCGTTCGAGCTGCAAGGCAGAAACTGCAGAATTCACCAGACCCTCTGGTAGAATTGGGCATCACCCCCTACCCCCAGACACTCCCACCATCAAAACAAACAAGCAAACAGGCAGCCGCCATTTTCCAGCCACATCTTCAAGCGCGTATTACTCTCTGCATAGGAATGTCATATATTTTAAAAGAGATTTTCAAGGCCTTCTTGTAATAAATTTCTCCTTCCTTCCTAGTGTGTGTGTGTATGTGTGTGTGTGTGTGTGTGTGTGTGTGTGTATCTCAAGTGTGTCCTTTGGAGAAAGACCATCTTAGGTTCTGCATTGACATGTTTCCTTGATGGTTATTTTATCAGCATGTTTTTTTTAACCTTCCATAGATATGTATCTGCCTCCAAGTAGCATTTAATGAAGAGGTGTTTGAAATAAATCTCTGAAAACAAAAGCTACTTTATTCATCATTTCCGGGGAGAGCGGCCAGGGAGGCTCATGTGTAAAATGCATAATTAGAAGCAGAAGGCTGTGTTTGTGCGTGTGCCTGAGCGTGGGTAGATATCGGTGGTGTTAATAAAATCCTGGTTTCAGGTCCTTCTTCTCTGATCGGAATAAGAATTAGGTCACATGGAAACTAAGTATCAAGAGACAGCAGAAGGAATAAAAATGCTTGTGTTTAGTATTGTAATAGCCCTCTTCCCATATTCTTTCTCATCCCAAACCATGGTGCTAGAGATCTTTAGGAAGAACTCTGTATAAAAAGAAAGCAGAGTTTTGTGAAGAAAATAAATATTTACGTTTTTGTAGATTAAAAATAAAAACCACCTGTACTTTTTTCTTTTTTTTTAAGTTTTTTAACATCTTTATTGGAGTATAATTGCTTTACAATGGTGTGTTAGTTTCTGCTGTATATCAGAGTGGATCAGTTATTAGTA